>NC_042620.1:340534198-340834198 GCF_901001135.1 Rhinatrema bivittatum | reverse complement strand
AGGGAGTCTCAGCCATCGCTCACCAGTGACATCTAAAGAAGAGACAGAGTTCACATTAGCTGGGTCTTGGAAGGACTTGCAGTTTGCGGTTTCTGGCTGAGGACCTGATGATGCAATGGCTGGGCTGAGCCGGAGGGAGGACATGAAAACTGGGGGAACGCGCCCCACCTTGAGCTGTGAATGAAACTGGGGGAACGCGCCCCACCTTGAGTTAGCTGTGAATGAAAGCTCATGGTTCCACAGCCCAATGAATGCTGGCTCTGGCTGAGACGGAAGCCCAACGGCGCAGGATGAAATTAATGGAACCCAAAATACACAAAAACAAAACAGCCACAGCTAAATGTAGCTGAACAATAAATTCTGTTAATGTGAATGACTTAAAAGTAAGAATGAAGAGTGCATAATCTCTCAACATAGATACACAGAGGAGAAATTATGCTATGCAAAAGATAAGAATTATTTCCAGAAATTTCAGTACATTGAAGATCATAAAAGTAAATGTGGATGACTGAATAGGATCTAGACACAGATGTAAATCAGAGCAGAAACTGAAGGATAGCCAAGTTGTTTACTCCTGGAGCACCAACACTGCTCTAATATTACAGCAATCGCCTCCAGTGGTGAGCGTGCTGAAGGAAACAACAGCGAGCGGGCACAGCAGATGAAACAAAGAGGACCTAATTACCATGCGAAGCACAACATCCTTCAGATGTGATGAGAAAGTAACTGCATGAAAAGCTGGTCCTGGGGAAATTTCAAAATATGACCACCCAGGCATAAAAATAAAAGAGTCTAGCGAAAGCGGGGAGCCGACACGAAGGTAGAATAATTCTGCACAAGGATTTCTTCTTTACCCAAGAAAAAATCCCCAACATAAACAAGGTTTGTACTTAGAAACTACAATTACACCATTATCTGTTCACGAAAATTACCTTCAGACAAGAGATTCCAGTTTGCAGCCTGATGTCTTATTTTTTTTATCTAAATTAAACTTGAGGTCCATCTGGAATCATGGTTAGTCCCATGGTTTTTTAATTACTAGTATTAGTTCCTTCCGCATTTTTTTGGCCCCCAAACATTGGTTTAAAGTAAACATTTTATCAGTTGCATCTGTGAATTCAGGACTTACTTTAAGCACAGAAAACAGAGAATCAAAGCCATCTTGGAATGTTCGAGCTCATGCTCCAAGGCTGTCGGCAACTTGAACCTCCAAGAAGTCTCCCTTCAACACCATCACAGTCGCAAAAGGGCAGCAGACAAGACCCTGAATCCCACCTTCAGCCATGTCTGAGAACAGTAGAGCCAGTTGTCACTATTCTTTTGGTGATATAAAAGAAGGATTTGCTATTGGATCGGTTATTATACTAGGTAGTGCTTTTATCTATAGAGTAACGTTAATATCTTCTATAATAACCCCTGTTTGCAACAACCCAAGACAAGTCCTGTTCTGCATGCCTGTATCTGTCCTTCTATCCTGTGTATTTGTTTTATATATGTGCCCATAGAAGATTCTTGCACAATTTACACATTGGGGTAGATTTTCAAAGGGTTATGCGCACAATCCCCGAAAACCTACCCCTGCCTTCCCCTGCGTGCGCCGAGCCTACCTTGCAGAGGCTCGGCGGTGCGCACAAGCCCCGGGACGCGCGTATGTCCCGGGGCTTTGAAAAATGGGCAGTCCAGGGGCGGGGCAGTGGGCAGGGCCACGGTACGGGGGTGGTCTAGGGATGTGGCCAAGTGCCCTGACACAGCGGCCTGTGTCGGGGCCTGGCCAGCCAGCGCACACAAGTTACTCTTGCCTCGGGCAGGTGTAACTTTCTCAACAAAAGGTAGGGGGGGGATTTAGTTAGGGCTGGAGGGTGGGTTAGGTAGAAGAAGGGAGGAGAAGGGAGGAGAAGGTGGGGGGGCTGGAAAAAAATTCCCTCCGAGGCTGCTCTGATTTCGGAGTGGCCACAGAGGGAATGGAGGCAGGCTGCTCGGTTCGGCCTGCACAGGTTGCACAATTGTGCACCCCCCCGCGTGCGCCGATCCTGGATTTTATAACATGCGTGCGCCAGTGCGCGCATGTTATAAAATCAGGCGTAGATTTGTTCGTGCTGGGTTGCGCGTACAAATCTACGCCCGTGCGTATGTTTTAAGATCTGCCCCATTATGTACAAATGCTAATGTACTGATTGAGATTAGAAATATATATTCAGAAGACAAATATACCATGATTCACACAGCAATTTTGTTGGCATTTAAACATAGAAACATAGAAATGACAGCACAAAAAGATGAAATGGTCCATCTAGTCTGCCCAGCAAGCTTATGTTAGTAACTACTGCACCCTACAAGTCATCTTTATAATTATCAGTTTCCCAGACTGTCAGTCAGGGCCCTTGTTGGTTTCTGTTTGAGTCTAATTCCCTGTTTCCTCTTGCCACTGAAGCAGAGAGCAATGTTGGTGTTGCATTAAAAATATCAGGCTTATTGGTTAAGGGTAGTAACCGCCGTATCAGCAAGTTACTCCCATTCTTATTTGTTTTCCCAGACTGTACAATTCAGTGTCTTTGTTGGTTGCTGTCTGACTCTAATTCCCCTTTTCCTCTTTTTCCCCTGCTGTTGAAGCAGAGAGCAATGATGTAGTTGCATCAACAGCATAAAGGTTTATTGGTTAAAGGTAGCAACCGCCACACCAGCAAGTTACCCTCATGCACCCTTCATTCCCATCCTCTAGCCTTAAGGGATCCACAGTGTTTATCCCATGCTCCTTTGAAATATTTTACTGTTTTTGTCTTCACCACCTCCACAAGGGCATTCCAGGCATCCACCACCCTTTCTATGAAGAAATATTTCCTGACATTGATTCTGAGTCGCCTCACTGGAGTTTCATTTTGTGACCTCTAATACTTTTCAGGTATCTGAAGGTTTGTAACATATCTCCCCTTCACCTCCTCTCCTCCAGTATATACATATATATGTTTCGTTCCAATGTAAACCGGGGTGAAGGCATGTGCTAAACCTCGGTATATAAAAGCTTCAAATAAATAAAATAAATAAATAAATACATATTTAAGTCCTTCAACCTCTCCTCATAAGTCATTTGATGGAGACCCACCAACATTTTGGTCGCCCTTCTCTGGATTGCCTCCGTCCTGTCTCTGTGCCTTTTGAGATACGGGCTCCAGAACTGAACACAGTACTCCAGGTAAGGCCTCACCAAGGACCTGTATCAGGGGATTGTGACCTCCTTTTTCTTATTGGCTTTCCTCTCTCAATGAAGCCCAGCATTCTTCTGGCTTTTGCTATCGCCTTATCACATTGCTTTGCCGTCTTCAGATCGCTATACACTATTACCCCAAGG
Source organism: Rhinatrema bivittatum (assembly GCF_901001135.1). Taxonomy (NCBI): domain Eukaryota; kingdom Metazoa; phylum Chordata; class Amphibia; order Gymnophiona; family Rhinatrematidae; genus Rhinatrema; species Rhinatrema bivittatum. The sequence goes on along the minus strand of NC_042620.1, from coordinate 340,830,852 downwards.
TCTCTCTTTTGATCTGTGCACAACAGCCCTTTACCTCTCATCACATAAAGATCTTTTGGATTACTACACCTCAGATGCATGACTCTGCACTTCTTGGCATTGAATCCCAGCTGCCATATCTTCAACCACCGTTCAAGCTTCCTTAAATCATATCTCATTCTCTCTTCTCCTTCTGGCGTATTCACTCTGTTGCAGATTTTAGTATCATCTGCAAATAGACAAACTTTACGTTCTATCCCTTCCACAATGTCGCTCACAAAGATATTGAACAGAACCGATCCCTGTGGCACTCCACTTAACACTGCTTTCTCTTCAGAGCAGTTTCCATTTACCATCACACACTGGGGCTGATGCAGTACAGTGTGCTCAGCCGAGTGCATTGTTTAACCCGCAGTTGGATGCAGGTTGTGTAGGCGCAACCTAATCCCCTTATGCAATAAGAGGTAGATTTTCAAAGGGGTATGCGCGTAAGATATGCACGTACCCCCCCCCCCGAAAACCTTCCCCAAACCCCCCCTGCACGCACCGAGCCTATTTTGCATAGGCTCAGCGGCGCGCGTAAGTCCCGGGGCTTGCATGGAGGGGCGTGTCAGGGGGCGTGCTGGGAGTGACGCGGCGTTTCGAGGGCATGTCCAGGGGCGTGGTTCCGGCCCAGGGGAGCTCCAGGGGCATGACAGCGGCCCCTGGACCAGCCCCCAAACCGGAACATGGAGCGCGGCAGCTGGCCCGGCGCGCGCAAAGTTACGCCTGCTTCGAGCAGGTGTAACTTTCGTGATAGAGGTAGGGGGGAGGTTTATATAGGGCCGGGGGGGTGGGTTAGGTAGGGGAAGGGAGGGGTATCGGAGGCAGGCTGCGCGGCTCGGCGCGCGCAGGCTGCCGATTTTGGGCAGCCTTGCGCATGCCGACCCCGGATTTTAATGGATACGCACGGCTACGCGCGTATCTATTTAAATCCCGCGTACTCTTGTTCGCGCCTGGTGCGCGAACAAAAGTACGCATGTGCGCAGATTTATAAAATCTGCCCCTAAGGGCATTAGCACCTCCACAACGTGTGTCCAACACATGTTGAAACTAATAGCACTCATCACATGCAAATGCATGTTGATGAGACTATTAGTTACTCACTTGAAATTCCCCCAAAAATGTGTTTCCAATATGCACGTTTTGGCACTCAGAAATGAATACCTGCCTAGTAGGAGGAACGAAAGTTTAAAAAAAAAAAAAAGTTTGAAAAAAGTGCCAGTGGTCAGGTTTGGGAATGGATGGTTAGTTAACCAGCGTCCTTTTTCTGAATCTTGGCTGTGCGGCGATTTAGAAAATGGATGCCGATAAATTCAGCATCCGGCTGATAGCCGTGGACAGCCAACCATTCTCTGATGCAAGCTGTCAAGGAGGCACTAGGGGCATGCAATCAATCTAGCAGCTCCTTGACAGCGTGACCCCTATTTAGAATATAGCATGGTGCCTCCAGGAGAGGTGCCTAGGGGTTCATTAGGAAAGCAGGCGCCGAATACTCAGAACCCGCTTTCTGCATGCTTTAATTGCATCAGTCAACCAGTTCGTAATCCATGCTACCACTTTGGCTCTCATTCCCAAGCTTCCCATTTTATTCATGAACCTTCTATGTGGGACCATATCAAAAACTTTACTAAAATCCAAATAAATCACATTGAGCGCTCTTCCCTGATCCAACTCTCTAGTCACCTAATCAAAAAAATCAATCAGATTCATCTAACAGATCCTTCCCCTGGTGAATCCATGCTGACTTGGATCGAGCAACTCACCGGATTGTAGATAGCTCACTATCCAGCAGTCTCCATTAACTTTCCCACCACTGAGGTGAGGCTAACCAGCCTGTAGTTTCCAGCCTCCTCTCTGCTCCCATTCTTGTGAAACGGGACCACCACTGCTCTTCTCCAATCACTCGGCACCACTCCTGTTTCCAGGGATCTATTGAACAGGTCACACAGCGAAGCCGCCAACACATCTCTAAGCTCCCTCAGTATCCTGGGATGAACCTCATCAGGCCCCATGGCTTTGTCCACTTTCAGTTTTCCTAGCTCTTCCTATACATTCTCTTCTGTAAATGGAGAATTTGTCTACTCCACCTCCATCCACAGTCTTGTTAATTAGCGACAGTCTTTCTCCAGAGTCTTCTTTAGTGAACACCAAACTAAAGTATTTAATATTTATGCCATTTCTTTTTCTCTCTCCACACATTGATCCTTGTCACCTTTCAATTTCACTATACTTCTTTTGACCTTTCTCCTTTATTTATTCATTTATTTATTTGTTTATTTTTTATACTGATATTCATGGTAGCATCATACTGGTTTACAAGATATTAATAAAATATTAAATTCATAAATACATCAATATCATTAAAATATACAGCAGATACATAAAATACATAAAATATATCATTATTAATAAAGTATACAATGGACACCTAAAATGACTAAACTGCATTAAAATAACATAATACAACTATCTTAAAATCCTAAAACATAACAGTAAAATAACAATAAAAGCATTAGCTTAATACTACTATATTTAGGCGTTTATCAGTGGATCGAGAGGTATCAGATTTGATCATGCGAATGCTTGTTGGAACAACCAAGTTTCAGCTTCTTTTTGAAAGTCTGCAAGTTCGCCTCTAGTCTTAATTCTGATGGTAATGAGTTCCATATTTTGGGTCCTGCTAGAGATAAAGCTCTTTCTCTTACAGTATTTAAATGTGCTAGTCTTGAAGATGGTATCGTTAGCAGTCCTGAATTTGCTGATCGCAAATTCCTTTCCTTTCCTTTCTCTGATGAATCTGAAAAATGTTTTGTCACCTTGCTTTACCTCTTTGGTAATCCTTTCTTCTACTAGACCTTTTGCTTTCTTGATTATTTTCTTTGTCTCTCTGTGTTCCTCTTTTTGGGATCCTTTATAATTCTTGAATGCTGCTTCTTTTGCCTTTATTATATAAGCTAGCTCCTTTGAGAACCCGGTTTCTTATTTCTCTTACTTTTGTTTACTTTTCTAATATATAGATTTGTTGCTTTTGTAATTTCTCCCTTTAGTTTCGTCCACCGTTGTTCCACCTCTCCCATTTTTTCCCAGTCTTCTAGTTATGCCTCCAGGTATATCCCCATTTCGACAGTCCATAATTTTTGAAAGTCAAAACTCAGGTCTTCGTGTGACTTCTCCATATCTTGGTTGTGATATCAAACCATACTGTTTGATGATCACTGGTGCTGAGGTGGGCACCCCCGCAAACATTTGAGACATTATATCCATTAATGAGCACTAGGTCGAGTATAACTCCCTCCCTCATGGGTTCCATTACCATTTGTTTGAAGAAAGCCCCTTACAGGGCTTCCACTATCTCTCTTCTTCTGGTAGATTCCATGGAAGGGATTTTCCAGTCTAAGTCCAGCAGATTAAAGACTCCCTTCTTTCCTACCTTTTGGATATCTTTGAACAGATCTCTGTCTAGTTCTTCCGTTTGAGTTGGAGGCCTGTAAATCACAACAGTAAAAATGGGTGCACCATCATCTTTTTTTTAGGACAGCCCATAATGCTTCTTCCCTACCTCACATTCCTTGCAATTCAGTAGCTTGGATATTGTGTTTAACATAAAGAGCTACTCCTCCCCATTGTCTGTCCTCTCTGTTCTTCCTTAACATGTTATAGCCCGGTGTGGCTGCATCCCAATCATGAGATTCCGTGAATCACGTCTCCATAACAGCCACAATGTTGGGATTTTATTGCCCAAACTAAGAGCATTTGCAGTCATAGCTTTCAATTTTTCTTAATTGATTTGTTGCAATTCTTAGGCACCTTTTCTGCTTTTTTTAGCTTATTGATTTTATTTTCTCCTCCCCCGTCCTGTATTACTTGGGGGTGACATGCCAATTTCATTGGCCATCTCCTGCCACCCCCATTCTTTAGTTTAAATGTCTTATAATATATGATCTGAATTTCTCATTTTGCATCCTCCTTCCTGCTACGGACAAATGTGGGCCATCCTTACCATAGTCTTTTACTGTTCCATACACGACCCCAGCCTCCAATGTATCCAAAACCATGTTCTGTACACCAGGTTTTGAACCAGGAATTGAACTTATTTATATGGCATAGCTTCTCATTTCCCTTTCCATGACTATAGTAATATTTTTTTTTTCATGACACTTCTACCATGTTAAAAATAGATCCTCACTAGTATTTCTAAACTAATCAACCTTGGCCTAGTGCATGTAGATAGCACATATAATTGAAAGAAAGAATAATGCAACGGCCTTAAATGGCATTACCTGTACTGCTTACAATGTGAGATAACAAGAAGAGATAGAGATTGCAAATTCCGTTGTGCAAATCAATAGTTCTCTCATGCTCTGAATCTTTTATATTGATGACAGTCTTTCCGGTTGCAGTAATTAGAGATCCTACATCTGTTAATGACCAAGAACATGGCAACTAAATCTTACTATCTCTTTGATTTACGGCAATTCATGCAATCATTCTTAAAACCACCTTATTACTAAATTTTGTCTTACTGAGTTTCTGATGTGTCAACTAACAAATGATAGGAAGTGGTGGAGTGGTTAGCAAAGTAGAAAAACAAGGATTCCAGAGTTCAAATCCTGCTGATGCTTTTTATGACCTTATGCAAGTCATTTCACCTTAGGTAAAAACCTACAGCCTTATTTACTAAAAGACAAATTTTAAAAGCTTTATGAGTGCAAAAGCCGGGAAACACGTGAACTCAAGCCAGCGTGTGCCACGCGGATTTTAAAAAGCATGCGAGTACGCACATATCTCCCGGTACACATAGAAAAAGTTTTTTTCAAAAAAGGGGTGTGGTCTGGGCATGATCTGGGCATGGCATGGGTGTTCCTAGATTTCTCAATGAAATCTGCGTGCAAGTATTTACACGCACAAGCACGAGCCGGGGTCCCTTTCTGTAACTTTAATCCTACTATGGATGCCGTTTAAGTCCTGAAACAAAAAAAGCTAGGTTAGCAGGGTTTTAAGAGTTTGAGCTAAAACAGTAAAAGGGAAGCTTATTTATGGGGCTAGGAAGTTCTATCCTTTAAGTGGGCGAACTGGGAGCGGACTGGGGAAACTGGTAATTGTGTTGGTGCACGTATGTACCAAAATCCCCCCACCTATGTGGCATACACAGGCGCACATCCATGTGAAATTGCTTGCACATGTACGCACATATAGCCTATTTTATATGATGCGCATATACACGCGTATGTTATAAAATGGCCGCATCCATTAGTGCGAGCCGGCATACGTGCGTATATGTGTGCCTGTGTAGCTATTTAAAAGTTACTGTCCCCGTTTTTTTCCAGGGAAAACCCTTCATTAAATCGGGCCCTTAAATTGTAAGATCTCTGGGGAAAGGGGAAATACCATCTTTTCCTGATTGTAACTCACCTTAAACCATCAAAGAAAAGGCATGAGCTAAATCTAAAAAAAAAATAAAAAAAATTCCTTTCTATATTTTGACAAATGATTGGTCATTTTTCTTTAGTAAAGCCCAATCAAAGAGCTGGCCTGGTGGCGAACAGAGTCTGGTTCAGTCCTCCATTTGGGGCTTCCACTCCCTGGGAGGGGGATGGGGATGCTGTAGAAGTAGCAGTCACAAATCCTAAAGGGGAGAAGGAGTGGTGGTGATTGCCAGAGGGTGACACCTAGTGATCAGATCCAGGGTTTGGCAAGAGTCCGACTGCAAGGTCTAAGGCAGGACCAGATTAAGTAGGGGGGAAGGGAGGAGACATAAAATTAGGGAAAGTCAGTGATGATTTTGTCCTGGGTCACTGGACTCAGAAGCTTCTTGGTCTGACATCATCTCTTTATGCAACAGCGCGTGTGGTAATGGGAAGAAAAGGTGTGAGTAGCAGGCTCTGGAAGAAAGAGCCGGCAGATCCAAGCCTCAGAATCCTAAGCCAGCAAGAGGGCTGATTGCAGCGCTACCCACCTGAAGGAAAAGGCTCCATGAGACATCAGAGGAAGAGGAAACCCTGCCCACTGCCAAGAACCTCAGGATCAGCCTAGGTTCCCCTTTTCCATCTGGGATTCAGAACCACTGGCCTACTTGAAAGAAGAAGCAATACCCAGAAAAAATGTGATAAAAAAACACCCCGGCAAGGTGTGTGTGTGTGTGTGTGGGGGGGGGGGGGCTAGAAAAATTGGTGGGGATGAGACCAGGGGATAGAGACTGATGGAGATAGGCTTGGGAGGGTCCAGGTTGGAAGAGAGAATGGAGGGCATTGGCTGGGTGGGGAGAAAGAAACTGGTGGGGATGAGCTAGAGGGAGAGACTGAGGGGAGGAAAAGACTGTCAGGATGATCTGGGGGGGGGGGGGGAGAGATACTGGTGAGGATGGGCTAGGGGATAAAGAGAAAGAGAGGTTGTTGAGGAGGCATTTAAAACAGAGCTGCATCAATGAAGGGAAGGGGCAGAGCTTTAGCAGGCATCGCCCTACACACACACACACACACACACACACACACACACACACACTACTATTAGCCCTTCCTCCCCACCAGTGACACAATGTTTTGTTTTTTTAGAAAATATTGCCTGAGAGAAAGCTCCCTGAACAGTTGTGAGTGGAGGCTGACGACATCAGATTCCCGTCCTAATTCTGAATGAGCTGGAAGTACAAAAGAATCAAGAGGAAACTGCTGGGCCGAAAACAAAGTTACAGTGAATGGTACAGGCTCCTTGGCCCTGATGGATTAGCAAAGCTTTCTGATTCTGTTAGCAATCTGTTCTATTCTTAAATACCACTTCTGCCTCTACAAAAAGATTTAGGGAGCTTGCTTTAGAAAGATGTTTTATTTTTTCCTACGTGGCTATTTGTGGCTGCACTTGGAGCTCTCAAGAATAGAAATTCATAGGTATCAGAGAAACAAAGCACTTTATTGAAATGCCAGGGAATATTGTCGTTGAGCAACACCATGATTTATTTCACTGGATGTTGTTTATACCGATGCTAAATTTAATCATGAGAGCTTTCTCGGGTAGCCGGCTCCATGGCTCATGCAAACAGCTTTGAATACAGGAGAATCAGGCGAGATTCCTAGCCCAGTCACTTCATTGCTACCCAAGACTGAGCAAGAAGGATAAACGTCCAAAGGGGCTCCACTTCCAAATGTGAACAAAACAAATGGCAAGCAATGCAGCCGATGAGCTGCACACTCATTTGGGCCATCGGAATACCTCGTTTTAACATAAATTCTGATTGGCAAAAATGACTGGGAAAAAAATATGCACCAAGAAGAGGGGTTTATGTGGCCAGTTTGTCCAGTTACTTGGCCATTCCTTTTTGTTCCTATTTGAAAACATTTAACCCCTCAATTTCCCCATTGCTTCCCAAGCCTTTCTCTACTGACCATGACCTCAGTGTTATGAGATGGTGCATAAACCACTGTATCGCTATTAGCCCAGAGATTCGAAGGGTTTCTCCCTCAGAAAATCTCATCTACATATAGGGTTGCCAACTGCCTGTCTTTTCGGGACAGGTTGAACTAGTTTGGGCTTTACTCCAACCCATCCATGAACTCGTAGTTTTGACTTCCCTAAGGAAGGTACACGTCCATGAATGTGGTGTCGTAAACTCAGGCTGGTATCGACCGGTTGTGTTGGAAATCCTAGTTACAGGGTTACTGGAAGTTGTGAGCTAGCTATCCCTGTCCAATGGCTGCTCACTTTATAGGATTTTAACATTTATGGGGAAGGGGTTGATAATGGATGTGAGAGGGACTTTCCAGAAGTTATGAAGATATTAGGGCCGGTGCTACCTTTTTTTTGCTGTCCTGTGTGAACAATTATTGTGCTGTCCCCTTCTTCATTCCATTATTTTTTAAACACTTAATTTATTGTTTTCCCAATAACCATCAAATAAAAGAAACATTTTTGTCTGTCTTAGCCTCTCTCTTTTTCTCTGGCAGTCTCTCAGTGCCACACAATCTCTTTTCTGTCTCTCTCACAGTCTCTCAGTCTCACACTTTCTCTCTCGCAATCTCAGTCAATCTTATTCTCTGTCCCAGGCCCCCCCCTTCCCTACTGAAAAAAAGCCCTCCAGTGATCCAAACTTTAAAAACTCACCCTTCCCTTGAACTCATCTTATTCTCTCTGCAGGCCCATAATTCCTGAATGAGGCAGGAGCGAGCCCTAGGCACTCCTGCCTCGCCTGCCGGTATGCAAAATAGTGCCCTTGGCTGCCACCATTTTGTTGTACAGAAATATCTCCGTACAACAAAGTGGCACCAGACACAGGGCCATCTGGCACCCTTTTTATATACCGGCAGATAGGGCAGGCATGTCAGGGGATCACTCCTGCTCAATTTAGGCATTTTGGACTCATGGATGGAATAAGATGGGTTCAGGAAAAGGATGTGAGGGGATGCAGGGCTAGTGGAAGAGTGTTATTCATCATAAGTGAACAGTATAGTCTTGGGCCTCAACCCCCTCCCCTCCCCCCTACAGTCCTCTCCTACACAATTAGATTTATGCATTTATAATAACAGGTTTTTACATGGAAATGAACTATCTATGTACAATCTTCTGCGATTAAAATATCACATACTACACATTGCATAAAAATTTGAATGCACTGCTGTGGTGTCAATCAGAGCCCCCTACAAAAAAAAGATACTTGGAATCCATATGGTAATAGGCCTATTGAACACATACTGTGTGTGGGCTTGGCCCTCAGAAAGTCTTGAGTAAACTGAATTACAATTACAATATAATAAACCTCCCATACCAAAACAGCACTAACTGCTAGGACTCAAACAGTAACAATACTACCTATGAAAAGAAAACACTGCAACTATTATAATGGGCTGTAAAATACCAATATACCTCCTATTAGGAAAACATGACAAGCAGAGCTGCTATAGATACCTACATGAACTTACAGAATATATCACCTCAGTCACACATGCAGGACACATGCTCACCAAATACAGAATAAAGAAACCATAAAGTATAAATAGAAAGATGTAGACAAAACCAGATCTAGAAACCACAAGCAGCTAGATTGTGTAAGCAAATCAACAATGAATAAACAGAAGCTTCACAATTTCTCATAAAACATTAAACAAAATCAAGAAATATGAAACATCATATTAGTAAAACCATACTGATAAAAATGATACATATTTTAAAACATTTGAGGAATAGAAAATCGAAGAATTAAAAACTCATATTAAAACTTTTAAAGTTTACCAAACATCAACAAAATATGTCAAAACAACAGAAACATCAAATAACACTCAATAATTGTCATAGTTTAGTTGTGGGGACATGGTCTGTGTGTGAGTGTGTGTGCGTGTGTACGTAAGCACAAACGTTATCCTATCATACATACTCCCTCCTTCACATCCTCGTTCTCTTTTTCCCTCTCTCTCTCTTACACACACACACACATCTTCCTAAATATACCCACTTACCCACTCATCCACTCTTTTGTGCACACACACACACCCACACACATGCCCCCCTCTCTTATACACACACACACACACACACACACACACATCTACACTCTCTCTCTCACACACACACACACACACATACTCACTCTCGTTCACACACATGCATACACACTCACACACCGACCCTCTCTTTCACACACTCAGGCCAGGCCTTTTGGCTGCCGGCATCTTTTTAGAAGAAGGCAGATTGAGAAAACAGAAAGAGGCAAATGGGATTATACAATATTATCGATGTTTCTGTCCTGAGGAGATACCATATAGCAGTACTTTTGCTATATACACGCAGTAGCTGCCTTCTTCAGCTGGTGGGAAGGGAAAGGAGTCAGACAGACACCCCGTCCCCAGTGCAACCTGACCTCCCGGGCATGTGCTGAGGGAACTGGTGACAGCAGGAACGCGGAAGGAAGTGCTTGCCAAACTCTCGCAACCAAGAAGGAAACTCAAACTCGGCAGCACTCACCTTGCGCTCCGCACGAGGTACTTGCTTTCAGAGCCCCACACACAAGCTGTTCTCACTGGCTTAAGGGGGGTAAGCCTTGCTTTGTTTTTGGACACCGAGATTCTTCCTGTTTGTCTTCTATGGCAGACAGGCCTCTCCTCTGTCACCTCTGCCCCCTGTGTGGGTGCCACCCCCGTGCAATTACACAAGTTGCACTCCCAGCACAACCGGGCCTGTAGGTTTTGACCCCACACGTACACAGTGAGCCATTCATTAGTATTTCATTCTACGGGGAATAACCTGCAAATTGGATTGCAGGGCCTGAGTATACCCCATCGACTTTGATATCTGTATTTATTTATTTATTTGCATGCCATCGCTCTGTCTATAACTGTGGCGGTTCACAACAAAGTTAAAAACCAACACAATTATAATACTTAACAAATATATAACATCAAATCAGACCACATATAGAATCTCTATTCTCAGTGCCTCTGGTGTTTCACAGCTTCTTATATCTCCACTCTACTTGCTCAGTTGTTATACTTCGTTACTGCTATCATAGGTCCGTTTAAAAAGCCGTGCCTTGGGTTCCCTTTTTAAACAGCCTCAGTTCTTTAGCTAATCTTGATTCACATGGTATTGAGTTCCACAGTTTCAGCCCGGCCACGGAAAAAGCTCTCTCGCATTCCTTGCTCAAATGCACACATCGTAAGGATGGAACCGTTAAAAGACCTTGATTTGCTGAGCACAGATCCTTTTGCGGCGTGTACAAATGCAAAGATGCACTTAGCCAATCTGATATGGTAGAATTTAGAATTTTGTATAATTTAATATCATTTTCTTGTCAGTTTTAATATAATGAGGCTAGTGAGGAAAGTTATAAAGAAGGAATTTATGAGGAGAATACAGGTATTTATTTATTTAAAAACTTTTCTATACCGTCGTTAAGTGATATACCATCACAACGGTTTACAAATAGGCACATAAATAAATTCGAGATGGATTGTACTTTAACCAGGGGGTGCCGCAGTTGTTCAGATACATGATTCAATATTATAAGCTATATGTAAAGTGTATTAAAATTCCCTTTATGGGCTAACCGTAGATGCGGTATACTGTAATTCTTTAACTTAATACTTAGGTGTGATAAAATAAAAATAAAAACACACATATGTTCTCAGGTGACTTTTGCCTGTGTGTATAAGTCCTTTTCTTGTTTCTTAGTACTACCTATTTCCCATTCTCACTTTGAAAGGCCTTTTTGACATGGAATAGGCATGGAATAGGGTACAAACAGTTTTTAAATACACTACGTGTTACTAGACAGGGGATGGAAGAACATTCTCTGTAACAGAATTAGTAAACTCTTGCCCACTTTAAATTTTGGTGGACTGGCAAATTTTTTGGCACCATTAAAACTATGCACACTGAGAAATAAGAAATCAGTGTCTTGTTTTACAGGAGAGCTTAAAATGTGAAAGCTAGCAAAGTATAAGCTAGAACGTAAATGGCGCCAGTCTAATGCAGTAGAGGATAACATATTGTGTAATATTTGCATTGCCAAGTATAATAGATCCGGAGTGGAAGCTAAGAAGATTTTTTTTTTTGCAGAAAGATAGCATCAGCACAGAATGCCATCAAGGGATTTATTTTAGATTTTTAGCTGATTTGCCTCACACTCCAAATAATGATTTATCAGTTTTAGTAACACAGGAGAAATGTGAGCGATTTGCCGAGCATTTCCAGAAGAGAAAGATTTCTATCAGGACGACTGAGAAGGAAAATGCAGGAGTAAATGATGCAGTCTCATCCAAGGCACAGTATGTGCAGGAATGAATGAGGGAGTACCCGAGACAGGTGGAAGACTTCAGCTATTTCCATCCTATTACAATGAAAGAAGTGCTCCACGCAATTAAGGATACTAAATCTACCTGTAGTCTACCTGACATTAGAATTAGCTCTGGGTGAGTGGCTAAACTATATTTATCAATGCCACTTCCCACATTCTTTTAAAAAAGGCAAATATTTCCCTGAAATTGAAAAAGCCTACTCTGGACTACGGGAATTTAGATACCTCTCTAATAATGCATTTCTAGTTAAGTACAGTATTTACCCAGATCACCCAATTTCTGGATGAGCATCATCTGATAGATGACGAGCAGTCTGGCTTTCAAGCCGGCCACAGCATACCGAATCGATTGTGATGGCAGGTTTGGATGGTCTGCTATATGCTATAGAGAGAGAACCAATCTCACTACAACATTTCATACAGTGGGACTTCATTTATTATTATCAAACCTGGGGAGGGGCTGGAATAAGTGGATCAGCTTTAGTCTGGTTTGAATCGTATTTCACAGGGAGATCTCAGCAAGCAAATTCGGGCAATTATCAATCAGCCCTGAGATCCCTGGATTCTGGTGGTTCCACCGGGTTCAGTATTATCTCCTTGACTTTTTGACCTATATCTGAGACCACCGGAAACTTCTACTGGAAAAATAAACCTAAGGTTTTACATTTACGCAGATGACATTTAAGATTATTGTCCCATTAGCGAGGGAGCAAGATCATGCTAAAGGGCATCTGAATCAATGGAACTGATTAGGCGCTGTGTAGTGTCAAATAAGCTCTGTTTAAATGCCTCAAAAATGGAGGTTTTATTGTGGGAATGTATCTATGGTATATTAAGAGAAGTCAATTGATGCTGGGAGGAAACTGGATGCTTTCCACCAGCAAAGATAGGGATTTAGGAGTAGTGTTTGATAAATAGATTAAATATGGATCTTCATGCGGTCAGTATGGCCAAAGTGACCTTAAGTGAGGTGCAAAACTAATTTATTAAAGCAGACGTCACTATGATGCTCAATTCAGTTATTTTAAGATTAGATTACTGTAAGAGACTTAGATTACTGTAATTGATTAGATTACTGTAACTGGTTTGCCATGCAAAAGGGTCCATATAGGGTTTAGGGTGTTAAGATCAAAAGGGTCCATATAGGGTTTAGGGTGTTAAGATCATGACCCTTCGGTACATTTGCTGGCTCACGGGCTGCCCTCGCGAGCCGATTCACTTACCCAGCGCAGCCCAGCCATGCCGACACTGCCACTCTGAGTGGCCAGGAACGTCACCAACATTGACTGCTTGGCCTTCACTTGAGCGTGCATGCAAAGCGTGTGCCAGCACTTAAAAGTCCCCGCGGCAGGAACAGGGTTTGCCGGTGCCCCCAGTCATCACACTGCCTGGTATTTAAACCCTGGCCTTGCAACACTATAAGGCCTCGGCAACGGGTCAACGATCTTCAGGATATATTGTGCGTTGCTACTCCAGTGTTCCAAATTCCTGTACCAGCCTTGCCTCTGTGTTTCCAGCCTTCTCCCACCTGCCTTCATCTCCTCAACTTGTTCTCCGTCCTCTTCAGATTCCACATTCTTACCCTTGGATGGATTTCTGGTAATTGACCTTAGCATGGACTCTCAACATCCCTGCCTGCCACTGACATTAGTCTGGACTCTTGAATTCCCTGGCTGCCGCCTGCCTTCGACCTCAGTCTGACCCCCGGATCTTCTACCTGCTTTTCAGAGTCTGTCTCCTAAGGCCTGCCAGCTCCCAGAACCCAAAGACTCAACTGGAGGGGAAAGGGGTTGGTATAGGTGAAGCTCCAGCTCAGTCTCTGCTCCTCCACTTGGCGGTGAGGAACTACAGGGCCTTCCCTGTAGGTTGGACCAATATCTCCCCAACATAAGGATCCACAATCTTAACACCCTTGTCCATAGACATTGAATTTCTTGTATCTCACTATGAAGGATATTCAGATAAATAAATGAATAAATAAATACATAAATGGCCATGACCCTAAATACCTTCAAAGCTGGCTGGTGGATTATTGCCATAGTCTGTTCTTATGTTCAGCACAGGAAACTTCACAATAGGATTAATCAAGAAGGGCAGCTTGACTCTCTGGAAGGAAGAATTGCGCCTTCTTTGGTGTATCACCTATGTCTCTTCCAACAGACATACTATATAAAAGATTAAAGAATATGCCTTGTTCTAGAAAAAGCTGAACCCATGGCTTTTTAAACCATGTTTTTATTGTGTAATATTATATGCTTTTGAGTAGAGGTTGCTTGTTAGGTCTTCTGTTGTTTTATCATCTTTCAGGATCTGTCTGTCCAAGGGCTCGCCTTATGGTATTACAGTCATTGCTGCTTTATTTTATGTCTATGATGATTTTGTTATAAATTTTGTTTTTATTATTCTATGATGTTTGCTTTATTTCTATTTATTATGCTATTGTATTTATTATATTGTGATTTATATTTAATATGATGTTATTTATTATTCTATGTATTTTAAAATGTTGTACTATGCTTTGAACATGTGATAGAAAAGCATAAAATTATGTTCAAATCTTTTTATTGAATTAGAAACACTGTACAATATACATAGCAAACTCGTAGTAGGACCTGGGTGTTCCTTCACCAGGTCACTACCCAATGATACAATATAAACTCCCTCCAAAAAAATCCCCTCCCCCCAACCCTGCAAGCATATCAACCCATTTCAACATTATCAGAAGGAACAGTATAGTCATTGAGCACCAAACTTTGTGCATATGGGGATAAAGATTGCAAATAGGGTTCCCATACCAACAAAAACATTCATCTATGTTTTAATAGATCAAGCTTCTCCATATATTTCTCATTGATACACATTGTATGTATGCTGTTTCGTAACTGCATGATACTATGGGGATCTGCCTGTGAACCAATACTGTAAAATAACCCATTTAGCTAGAAATAAGACCTTTCGAATCCAATAAAGTATTATGTTATGTTATAAAATACTTGGTACAATATGCAAGGTTACCAACTGGCTCCATTTTTTTCACAACAGATAAATTCAGCCAGGGGCGGATTGCAGGAAAATATCAGCCAGGAAGATTTTTCTCAAATCTGGCCCACAAGTTGTCTACCTGACTCCCTTGTGCATTTTCCCTGAAGCTTATTTATTTATTTATTTATTTATTTATTTATTTATTTATTTAAAGTCTCTTCTATACCGATAGCCGTTCGCACATCGTATCGGTTTACATACAACAATAACTTTTGGGCGGAGCCCTTACAAGTAACAGATGAATACAATTAACAGGAAGTGTGGATAATACTGAAAAGCATAACAAAAATCAATATGTTTGATATGTTTCAACAGTTCCCAAAAGCACGCCAAACTGACCCTTCATAGGAATTTCATGTGACCTGGAGCCTGGAAGAACTGAGCCAAAAATTCTCCAACATAAATTTCACATTTTTTTCCTAAATAATTAAGTAGTAGAACACAACTTCCATCCATACAATTGGTTACCCTCTTCCATCCCTCTTCCATCCATACAATTGGTTACCATCTGCCCGCAAGTCTGATTACATCTCTCTTAATTATATCTTAGATTCCTGGTCTGGTATTAAAGTCTCTTGCCAACCAATCAGCTCTTGAACCAGTTGCCAGGTAATGTGACAACCTCACTGCCAGCTAGTGTCAGACAATTATATAGTCTCTCACACACACACACATTTTTGCTCACAGTGTATCTGTGTCAGGGAGAAAGACAACCACACACACTCTCTCTCTAAAACACACATTCTGTCATTGTGCTGCTGCTCATATGGTCACACAGTGAGTACCCCCACTCCATACTATCACATGATTATCTAAAATGTTTTGCTTGCTGCCAGCAAGGCTCTCTTGCATACACACACACACATACATGCAGGCTCTCTCCTACACTCACCCAGGCTTTATCTCTCTCTCATACACACACATACAGACATATAGTTTTCAGGTAGCGCTACTCCTCAATGCTGGAAGGGAGGTGGAAGAAGGCCACTGCTACCCGTAAATTCTGCAAGGTGGGAGAGGGGGGGGAGGGGAGGGCCTTGGCTGCTGTCGCTCAGGCCTCTCTTCGGCTCGCAGAATGATCAGCACACAGGCCTCTCTTCGGGCCCAAGGATGGGCTCTGCTGCGGCCGTGCAGGCCTCTCGTTGGGCCGCAGCAGGATGGGCTCTGTCGTGGCAGGAAAAAACCACGTGATCGGAGCGACTGGCCTACCATGGGATACCCGATTCCCCCGGACAGGCCAATCTGCCCTTGGATCGAGCCTGATTTTAGCCCATGTATGGAAATGTTCTGCTTTTCTTTGGAAATTTCAACTCCTTCTCTATATTTATTTATTTATTTAAAGTTTTTTCTATACCGACTTTCCAATAACAGAATTATTGATCAATTCGGTTTACATTTTGAACAATAACAGTGACAAGCAAATGTCTTACAGAGAACAGGAAGAATAACTTGGAAATGAATATATGGGGTTAAACAAAGAAATACAATATACATAGCCTAATATAGGCAGAGGCAGATAACTTCTGTGTGGGGTTGATTATAGCTTTTAAGACTGTCAGGAGGTTGGGAATTGCATTTTGTACTTTTGGGCTGCCAAGGAGTTAAAGTTGAAGAATTCTTTGGGGAATTCTTTGTGATGATCTATGGAGTTCTTTGTGTTGTTCTATGGGGTATTGAATAGGGGTTCAAAGAGTTTTTAGAATTGAACTTGTCTAGTTCTTGTGTAGTTCTCTTATAGGTTGTTGACAATAGCTGATGTTCTTATATAGTTCTCTTATGGTTTGATAGAAGATGATTTAAAGGGGGACCTTGGCAGAGAAGCTTGCGCTGTCTGATGTTATGGAAAAGCTTGGTGGAAGAGCCAAGTTTTAAGCCTTTTTTTGAAAATAATGGGGCATTGCACTGATTTGAGTTCCGGCGGGAGCGTATTCCAGAGTTTCGGACCAGCTGTGGAGAATGCTCTTTTACTTAAAGCTGATTTCATTGGTGGTATCTGGAGATTGTTTCGGTAGGCATGTCTCACTGGTCTAGTAGAGGTGTGGAGTTGGAGAGGGGTTTTGAGCATGAGTGGGGCTAGGTTGTGTAGTGCTTTGTGTATTGATGAGAGCACTTTGAAGAGTATTCTGAAATTGACGGGCAGCCAGTGTAGGCTTTTTAAAATGGGTGAGATGTGGTCTCTTTTGTTGGTCTTGGTATGTGCAATGGGGATAAACCTTGACTGAATCAACCTCTGTGGGGAAAAAAGTCAGATGGGAAATCTAGCAATATGGCCTTGCTGCCACTATGCTGACTAGAACTACTCATATATAGTTACATAATTTAGATGAAAGAAGTCATCGGTGTATATAGTTTCATCTTCGATAAATGTTTTTGGAATTCTATAAGAACATAAAAATGCCAAGCTAGGTCAGACCAATAGCCAGTGGAAAAAAAACTTTTGAAAACTCAGCTAGATTGTTAGCTTTGAGCACGTTATCTGGCAGCAAATTCTATAGTTCAAATTGTGCACTGACTTGAAAAGAACTGCTTTCTAGAATTCTTTTAAATTTGCTAGTAGTTAAGTTTCATGAAGTGTCCTAGTATTAGAGGAAAGGGAAAAATAACTTGTTCGTTACAACTGATGAGGTTATAAACCCCTTTCATGTCTCCTCTCAGTCATCTCTTCCCCAGGTCTAACCTTTCAGCATAGGGGATCTCTTCTATCCTCTTAACCACTTTGTTGGCCTTCGCTGGCCACCTTTTCAGGTTGAGTTATATCTTTTGAAATGTGGCAACCAGGACTGCAAACAATACTCCAGATGCGGCTGCACCATGGATCGATACAGGAGCATTATTATATAACCTGAATTGTTCTCTGTTCCTTTCTGAATAATTCCTAGCATTCTATTTACTTTGTAAGCCACCATCACACACTGAGTTGAGGATTTCAAAGGTTTGTCTACAATGACTCAACATGTCTGTGGTGATCCAGAGGAAGGAAAATTCCTGTGCAACTTCTTGTAATTGGATCTAGTCCAAGATCTAGCACCTAATTTGGATATTAATCATCTTTCATTAAGACTAAGCTTTCATCTGAGGTTAGTTCTGAAATCAATGTAAAAGCAAAAATACTGAATAGCCTCTTTAACAGTGGCAGCTAAAGTTTTAGTGCTTTTTAAATGTTTTTTGCATTTTTAGTAAATTAACTTCTATGTACGCATAATGATTTACAAATTAAGTTAAAAAGTAAATAGATAAGTCAATATTTCATGATGTTTGGTTTCCTTCTTTGGTACAGAAATTCATACAAGATTATGGCTGTTAACCAATAGCAAGGTAGCTTTCAAAATAACCAATGGCAGATTTAAAAATACTCAGTGACATCAGAATATGCTCTAACCTACCTGAGATTTCAACCTAAATACTAAACTGAACTGAACAGGCCTGTTTACCTCAAGAAGTGAAAGTGTCAAGTGCATCAAGAGCACATGAAAGGTTTGAGCTGCAGTTGCACGTTCTACTACTATATAGGGCAGAAAACCGAATGAATGGTTCAAACATTATTGGGATGGGGGACCTTTACAGTGGGGAGAGACAAACACACACACAGCTATGATAATCTTACAAGGCCAATTTCTCTGTAGTTAACCAACAGTGTTTCTAAGTAAGGCAATTTGGGGCATATGAAAGGTGTGAGCTGCTGGTCATAAGGTTCTCTACTACCAGTGGCAGAAATTTGAATGGATGAATGATTCAAAAGTAATAATTTATTTATTTATAACATTTATGAATCGTCTTTCAGAGCTTACAATAAGCTCTTCCAAAACAATGTACAACAGAATAAAAATTAAAAAAAAAACAAAATCATTACGAAAAATCACAATGCAATAAAATAACTTAAAATAACAAATATTATTAACAATGTTAACAATGTTACTGCTGATTCAAAAAGGAAGTCAAAGATTAAGACTGAAATCATCAACCAGTCATAATTCAAAGCTCAGATCTCATCAAGCAGGTCTTCAATTTGTGATGAAAATGCATCAAGCAAGTTTCTTCCCTGATTGACAGAGGAAAATCATTCCACAACTTCGGCATTGTTGCGGAAAATGATTTTGCAGCTTCATATTCCAAAAAGCTCTCCGAGATTAAATTTGGAGTTGGTGACAATATTGAAAGTGAATTTTCCAGGTTGATGGTTTCCAGTGAAGCCTTGATGACATACGAGGGGGACCAATCCCATGTAAGATCTTAATGAGGGGGACACATAATGTACACACAGACATGATGAATTCATAAGACCAATTTCCCTATATGAAACTGGAGTAAAAAATGTGAAAGTGACTTTCTGAATCCAAGATTGACTCTACCTGCAGGGAGGAGCCCTGCAGGTTCTCACCATCGGCAGACAGACCCAGGCAAAGCAGAGACCACTCAGGACCTTCACCTATACCAGCCCATATTCCCCTAAGGTTGATCCTTTGGGTGCCGGTGCCAGCAGGACTTAGGTGGTGTCTCTGCTGATAATACAAGAGAGGACCAATATCAGCTAGGGTCATAGGCAAGTGATGGTCAGGCATATCCGGTCCAGGCAGAGATCAAACCAGGTATGCATCCGAAGGAAGAGGGATGGATAGGTTGAGGCTGGCAGGCAAGGGCTAGAACAAGTGAACAACTAAGGATGGAACAAGACTGGAGACAAACTTGGTCAAAGGCAGGAATGGCTGAGAAGCAACATGCACTACTAGGCAGTAGCTGGACCTGTTGCTGGGGTGAGTTGCATTTGGGGAGCTGACCTTATATAGGAAAGCACTGAGGAAAATCATTAGGGGCCATGGGGACTTTCCCGCCATAGCCCTTTTAAAAGAGTCGACATCAGCGACACATGTGTGCTTAGGGAAAGGCATGGCATGCTGAGGCCAGCAGCGTCTTGCCACGTGTGTGCTGGCGGCATTTTAGCTGCATCTTGGGGTCAGCAAAGCCAGCCTAGGCTCAGAGTAAGAGCTGCAGTACGTGGGGGTAGTCCGCGAATAACCGAGCATAACACACAGATAAGCATTACAAATTCCACATACCATTAACTAGCAGCAATATATCAAATTAGTAAGAATGCATCAGTTTCTTGGAAAAACTACATGCAGATAATAGTTTTAATAGCTGATATTATCCTTACTCTTTAGTTTTTAACTAAACAATGTTGAACTCATATCAAGAAAAAACCTGAAGGGATATTAAGAAATTATTTATTTATTTATTTTTGGGTTTTTATATACCGATCTTCTTGTATTGGATGCAAATCAAACCGGTTTACAGTGAAACAATGTAACTTGCCTAGGGGCATTACATGGAACAAAGAACATCAAACCAATAAGAGTGCTTATTTATTTATTTATTTAACAGCTTTTAATATACCGGTGTTCGTGCGGGCACATCACGCCGGTTTACAATAAACTTGAGAAAGGAGGAAAATTACAAAAAACAGGGCGCGGGGGAGGGAGCAGGCGAGAAACGGGGGGCGGAAGTGGGGGGTATAGATAGAGGAGGAAGGGATAGCAGCTGAGAAAGTAGAAAAGCGTAACCATAATTGTAGTGGAGGAGTTTACAGGAGGAGGTATTTACAGCAGAAGGACTGCAGAAGTGTGATGATTTAGAGAGGGTTATACATTAAAATTGCTTATGAGCATTACATAGAAACAAAAGAGGAACACAAACATTTAAACCTATAAACCTATAAATAATAAATAAATATAAAATAAATATAAAATAAATATAAATAATAGCAAACAAAACTACAATGTCACACAATTAAGACAACCATGTTCTTATTCTAAGCAATATACAGCAGCTAATACTGCCCTTTTAATATCTAAGTCACCTATTGTCCATATCCAGAGAGCAGCAGGGAAAAACGAGGAAAAATAGCAGGTATGAAACACATTACTTTTTTTTCAGTACATTTCTACCAGAACAGATTATTTGGATAAGTAGAAACAACACCTTATTAGTATTAACTTGCCATGCTAAAACTCATCAAGCAATGTTGCATTACTTAAATATAGAATATAAATTAGGAGTGGGAAGAAGTAAAACTTTTGTTTTGTTTTTTGTTTTAGTTTTTGGAGGGGTTCCCCATGAATTTAGTTTCATTTAATATTTATTTTGTTTCTTTAACGTAAAAAAAAACAGAAAGAAAAAAAAAAAACAAGAAAGAAAAGAACAGGGACTTCCTGAGGCCTTCCATGCTCACAACCCATCTCTCCCACCCAGAAAAATGCCGGGGCCAGGATTCTCTCTGGTGCCCACTTAATCAGTTTGGGCGGGATCTGCAGATGAGGCCTAGACCCAGGCCAAAGCTTCGATCTTGCATAGGCTTAGGTCTCAGTAGATCGCCACTACCTCAGTCTAGGCCTATGCAAGATCCAGGCTTGGAGGCCCAGCCCCCAACGCCTAGGACTTGGCCTAGGCCACGGCACGACACTGGGGTCTGACCCTGAGGCCCGGAACCAATGCCTGGGCTTCAACCTAGGCTAGGGCCCAGGCCTGATATCGATCCTGATGCCCGGGCCTGGGCCTAGGCCAGGCTCGATGCTGGGGCCCGGCCTAGAGACCTGGTTCTGACACAGGCAAGGGTCTGAGCCCGGGCCTGGGCCTAGGCCAGGCTCGATGCTGGGGCCCGGCCTAGAGACCTGGTTCTGACACAGGCAAGGGTCTGAGCCCGGGCCTGATGCCACGACTCTAGACCTGGAGGCCTAGTTCCAATGTCTAGGCCTTAGCCCAAGCCTAGGCCTAGGCCAAAACCCTGGCATCACAATCGGGCATAGAACCCGGCCTCAGTCCTAGCCCTAGGCTGGGGCACCAACATTATGCTCATGATTAGGCCACGGCCCCTGCTTTGGGTCTCGGCCTATTCCTTAGGTGAGGTCCCAACCTTGGGCCTGGGCCTAGGCCCTATGGATAACATGGGGTTTTTTTTAGATTTTCAAAACAAAACAAGATTCCGACAAAAGTTTGTCAGAATTTAAATCATTCCATTTTGAAAATGAACTGAAACAGGAAATTTCATCTCATTTCCTATTTTGTTTCTCCCGAATGCTCATCCCCAGTATAAACAGAATGTTAAATTGTAGCTCATTACTCCCATATAATACTAGGTTTCCAGGTTCTTTTACCTGCATCTTTTACTAATCTATTGGTGGACTAATTTTTCAAGGAATGTTTTATAAAAATAACTTCATTGAGCCACTATCAAAGTATATTAACCTAAGTTACTGTCATAAATACACATTGTGTTAAGCAGAATAGCTGGAAGTTCTCTCCTCTAGCCTAAAACAGTCAACCTACCGGTTGAATCATGAGATAGAGGAATACTTGAAGACGTGCAGTGTATCCAAAAAATCAATGGTATGATTCCTCAAACTCCAAACAAACCAGAAGTAAGTAATAAAAGGTGGAATCCTAATATTTTTATAGTTCATCCATCAATGTTTCACTATGCAAGTGGACCTTTATCAGGCTATTGTAAAGTCCACTTGAAACTAAATCTTTTATGGATGGAATAGGCAAATCGCCTGTTTGAACCAGAGTTCTAGGAATTTTTTTTATATATATTAAGGGAAGCAAATAAAAAGTATTTGGGTGAATGTAGTCCTTCGTGAATAAAGTACTTTTCTGATTTCTAATTATATAAAGATAATGAACATATTAATTGTTATGTTAGTCTCATACATAGTTATTTCTATTACACTATTATTATTATTATTATAGGGTATTTTGTATCTTAATAGTAGTTCTTCGAGTCCTTAAAGGGGTGGGTAAATCCAGAAGCTTTAGTAACATCTAAGGTTTATTTTGAAACTTGATCGTGTAATCATTTTTTCTTCAGTACTACTTTTATTGTTCAGTTACATGAAAAAATTACCTAACTTGATGGAGGAGACTTCCTGACCTATATTAAGGGTGCAATCCAATGCGATCTTACATAATTAGCACCAAGTAGATGGGCTTAATTAAAGGGCATGTTGCTATATACGTTACTGTGACACCGTGCTCACTAAAAATGCATAGTGAAATAAACTATTCTTTCTTACACTGTTCAATTAAAAAAGGCAGATGAAAGAATAAAATACAGCATGCAAATTCTTAGTTTCTTTCTAGGTAATATCATAGTAGAATCGTCTTACAATGATTTTCCTGAAATGAGAAAACATAGAAGTTTCTTTCTTTTTCCTCTAAGCATTCATAGAGCATTTACCATTCCAAGCAATTCTTGAATGGTTGCATAACTGTTCTATGGCCTTCCAGGTAGAGAGACTACTGGAAGAATGTCTGCATAATAAACAGAAAAGTCATGTTGTACTGTACCAGGTGGCATGCTGGCAACTCTTCGATGGACCTGATTCACTAACGCCAAAATTTTCAAAGGCCCGCGTGCATAAAATACGGAGTTTATGTGCGTGGCTGGGCCTTGCGTGCGCCGCGCACATTTTAAAACAGGCCCAGCCATGCGCATAAAACCCGCTACGTGCACAAGTGCCAGACCTCTGCAAGGGGGGGGGTGGGCGGAGGGGTGGGGTCTAGGTGGGGAGGGGCGGGGTGCGGATCGGGAAGTGCCATTGTACGCTCTCCTGGGGAAGCGTGCGACTGCAGCCGGCTGGCGCACATAACTTGCTTCTGCTCCGGAGGAGCAGTAAGTAGAAAAATAAAAAAAATTGGGGTAGCTAGGTAGGTGTTAGGGGTCAGGGTGGAGAGGGGAAGGGGAAGGAAAGTTAGGCAAGGGGTTAGGGAAGTTCCCTTCCTGTCCACTCCTTAACTGGAGTGGGCTGGCAGGGAACTGGAGGATGCCCAATTGCGTCGCTGCGTGTATTTAAGGAAAATCTGTCCCCCCTACATGCACCACCCGCACATGCGCGTGGATTTTGAAATCCGGCATGCATGTGCACGCGGCCATCAGATTTTATAACACGCAAGCGCCGGTGCGAGCATGTTATAAAATCGGCGCACCCATGTGCTCGCACCAGGCACCGCATGTACATGGATGCGCCCGTGCTCCTTTAAAAATCAACCCCCAAGGCTTTTCTTCCAGTCAGTGTTTATGGGGGAAAATGAAAGTTGAAAAGATGTGTAGTCCCCTTTTTAGATGCAAAAAAGAAAACTTGATTTAACATTAAATTTGTAGGGGTATTTTTCAAACTGGCCACTTTGCTGCAATGCCTATGGACGCATTTTATCTGCAGACTTTGCACCAACTTTCAAAGGGAAAGTATTCATATGCGTTCCCTCTGAAATTTGCAATGGATACAGTGGGTCGATTTTTCATGGAAAATAACTTGTGTAGATTTACCAATATAATGTACATGCATTATTTTTCAATTCTGCCCATAACACGCCCTTCGGAATGCTTCTCCCAAATGGGGTTAAAAGTTATAGAACCATGGCTGTGATTTTAGGCAGGATGAAGGAGGGCACGTTTATGTGGGCAAATGACTACCGATAATTGCCCCCTCTCCCCATTATGTAATGGATTTAAACTCCAAGAGGGCCATAGTCAGCTGGCTGTGTTCAGGCAAAGTTACCTGGATGACTTTGGCCTGAGTTTACCTGGTATATCAGATTCAGCTTTGACATGGTCTTCTTCTCATGCTCTGCTGCCAAAGTGGTATGCTCTTCAAGTACTGGGCTCACAATATGGTCTAATTTATAACCCTAAGCAAGTCCTCCATGGTGCTTAATTTCTCCAATAAAGGGCAAATCAATAGGCGTTTCATGGTCTGTTTTTCATGCTAGTCATGTGTCTAGCTCATTGGAGCATCTCTTCTTCCATTTCTATTATTTTGACCCACTGACTCTTGTTTAAAGCCAATTCAAATATGGGTCTGCATCGGTCAACACTTCTCAGGACCTGCAGGGAGGCATAGGGAGGGGTCGGTGTGTACTCTGTTCTCATTTATTTTTGGTCATGAGAATCAGCTTTCACTTGCATAAGTCCTGGTGATTTTTTTTCCACTGAAGACCCACTATAGACATTTAGTAACCTGTCACGATTGTTCTATTTTTCATGCTGGGTTAGTTCTCGGCTTTGATTTTGCAAACTTCCCGAGTATGTTGTTCCAGGAACTAACTTTGCTTTTAATCTTCTCCATTTATGGCTCGAGGAAAAGTATATGATCCAGTGCCAATCCATGCTAGAAAAGAGTCTTGCATTTTAGTTGGCACATAATCATTATCAACATAGTAAATGGAGGAACCAATCAGCACGGATTTTAGTGTAGTCTCAATCTCAGTACGGTACAATAACTCAAAACTTTATTGCAAAAGGACTGGTTGAGATTTATGCAAATTTTTACTGAAACGATGGCTTCTAAATAACTGCAATCTTGTGACTGTAAGCTTTTTTGTGATAAAATAATATAAAATAAATGAATGATGGAGACTGTAGTTTAATATCTGAAACATTTAAAGCATTCTAAGGGTCTTATTCATTAAATATTTTTTTCCATAGGCAGATAGGAAAACCTCCTTTCTAAACAAGTCATTTATCTTTCATATATAAATACTTTTTCTTCTCCATTTAGCTCCCCACGCCTCTGCCAAGTTCCGCCACATGACGTCCTTCTGTATTAAGATGCCCTGCTCATCTCCAGAGACAGAGCGCTTCAGTGCTGACATGCACCATCAGGGGTCATTCCTCTTCTTGCACACCCCTGGGGTCTATGCTGCTCCTGTAGCGCCTGTGATGCTCCCGAATCGTGCCAGCCAGCCGCAATGCACAGGAAACCAGGCGATTCATAGTCCAAATTATAGACCGTCAATACTGTTCATATAAATACTGTCACAGTTTGCAGATTTCTGGAATTTAGAAAGCCTCAAAAATATTGCCGTGCATCTGAGACTTGTGATGAGGTCTAAAGTTGTCCTGCACTTACCATCTTGCCCATTCCATTTTAAAAACAAAGTATGCATGAATTATTTTTGCAAAAGAAAAATTCAAAAGCAGGAGTCAATTAGATTACCACCATCAGATGGTACACAGATAATTACTTTGAGAAAAAGATGCAGGGATGCCCATAAAAGCAGTGAAATGTGACCTATTAGAGCAAGCTGTAACCTATTATAGGCCAAAAAGCACATTTGTGGGGCCAGTGATCTCAGGGATATGGCCAGTGTAGTATGAATTCTGCAGGTGTCTCGTAAAACCAAACTGCTTCTGAACGTTCACTTCCTGATTTATAACCAGTTGAGTGCAACTGTTTGCACTACATGAAAATACTGAACATAACTATGAAAAGAAATTAGCAAAAAAAAGGTACATGCTGAAATGTCAGAAACAACACCTCACATATAATTCGTTTAGTAGCACTGTGAAAGGTTTTCTGATTGGTTACTTTAGTGGCGTGGTTTCTGCCTTTAGAAGCCAAATTGCAAGTTAGAAAGAGCCAGTTTAAAAAGTAAAATAAAGGTGACGTTATCACTCATTAAGGGACTCATTTACTAAAGCATATTAAAACACCCGTTAACACACATTTTCAATGCATGATACTGGTATCTCACAGAGAATGTGGAATTTACTAATGGGTGCTCAGCCTTAGAACCAAGGACGTTTAAGCTCTTAGTGGATCCTGGTGGCATGCATATGTCACCCTTAAAACCCACCTGGCACACATGCTTCTTCAGGTATTCTCTGTTGCCTTACTCAAAATTAATATCAGTACAGCGATTATCACACCGGTAAATTTAGTAAGAGGGCAGAGGATGGCTTCATGCATTTGTTAATGGGCAACCCCCTAGGAGCCTTGTTATTTAATCATTAACTCACCCTCCGACCTCCATTTCTTTTATTTCAAATGTATACTTAAAAACTTTAAGAGATAGGCAATGTATTTTAACTTTCAGCTTATATCCATGTATATCTTCGTGTGCTGCACACACTTCTTGTTTATTTATTAAACCGTCAGAAAACGAACCACTTTACTTAGCTTTGAAATGTCCTGAATGTTCGCCCTTGCTTGTGTTTAAAGAGTTTTGATGTTTTGAAACGGGACTCTTTAAACGCAAGCAAGGGCGAGCATTCAGGACATTTCAAAGCTAAGTAAAGTGGTTCGTTTTCTGACGGTTTAATAAATAAACAAGAAGTGTGTGCAGCACACGAAGATATACATGGATATAAGCTGAAAGTTAAAATACATTGCCTATCTCTTAAAGTTTTTAACTATACATTTGAAATAAAAGAAATGGAGGTCGGAGGGTGAGTTAATGATTAAATAACAAGGCACCTAGGGGGTTGCCCATTAACAAATGCATGAAGCCATCCTCTGCCCTCTTACTAAATTTACCGGTGTGATAATCGTGTACTGATATTAATTTTGAGTAAGGCAACAGAGAATACCTGAAGAAGCATGTGTGCCAGGTGGGTTTTAAGAGTGATATTATACACACACATGGGGGGTGATCTCTTTTTGATTTAGTAATGCACATGTCACCAGCAGTGGTAATACGGGCCCTCCCAGGCACACGAGAAAATAGAGCAGAGGAGCTCCAGTGTTAACCCCCCCCTCCCCCCTCCCCCTCTCCCACCTCTCTACCCCGGAGAATCTTCTAAATCAAATCCGGCCCTCTGGAAAACCCATCCAGCACTCCCCCAGGTCTCTCCTCCGCACCCAGACACCCCCCCTCCCTTACCCTAGTATGCTGCACACGTGGAGCACAGAGGAGCACGCTGTTGAAATCACTATTGCATTTATCATATGCGTAAAGAAGCTTTCACGAATTTCCAGCCCTGGCTTCTCGAACAATGTGAGTGCGTAATGCGGCAATCTTGCACGTCACGTGACTCAAGGACAGCTCAGTTCATTTCTGTGATGAGAGAAATGTGGAAGGGGTAAAGCGAAGCCAAGAAAAGGAGCAAAACCGAGACTTGGCCAATGAAGTATGAAAGAGTGCGAGATGGAGAGATGAATTGGAAGAGGGGGCAGGATAAGTGGAATAGAGAAAAATGAACAGGGCAGAAGGAAACATAAGGATACACTTGGGTTATGTGGCAGCTCTTCACTTGCATATTTACTTCATTATAAATGACAAATATTTCAATGGAACAAGCACAAAGATTGTCAGTGCTAAGGAGAAAGAAAACATAAGAGCACATCTGTTTGCATTTAGTCCACATAATCTGTTCTGCATATTGTTTGGATTGGATCCAACCTCTTTGACTTCCCAATCTTTATGCTGACATCATTCCCATTTTCCTTGCTCTGAAACTTAATTTAACTTAATCAGGCTGTGTCTGTGAAGAGGCTGAGGAACTGCACACTTTAAAGCAAAGGCAGTAGTTTAGGGCACTCTTACACCAAACCCTACGACTCGTCCCTAGCCTTTTCTTCTTTTCACTGTTGCGTGCTTTTATTTATCGGCCCAGACAGCAACTCGCTCTTAAGACTGTTTGTGTCATGCATTATTTAAGCTTTTTTTTTTTTTTCCCCCCTCTGTTGTCCTAAAAATAATCTCAACGAGAACTTCATACTGCTCTTACATCATCCTTTCTGTCTCCAGAAGTTGAATGCGCAGTGATTCATGTTGACGGGGGGGTTAACAGCAGACCCTGCTCGCCGCTAAACAAGATTGGAAAGATGAACTCCATGGCGCATGCAAAGCGTTCATTCTTAACACTGAGTGCAAATGACTTAGACTGGGGGTTTCTGAGGTGTGTGTGTGTGAGAGTCACGGGAGGCTGTGTTTGTGTATGTCGGCAAGTGTGAGACTATGAGTGTGTGAAGCTCCGGGTGGTCCTTTCTGCAAGAGGCACTCACTGTGCGTGAGTGAAAGAGAGAGGAGCTCTTGTGTGACGTGTGTGTGTTTATGTGAAACTCAGGACTCTTCAAGGTATCTCTCAAATACCCCCAATGTATTTGCCTGTGTGGGCTTGCGTGTGTTGGTGACAGAGATGCTGTTGGTGTGTGTGTCAGTTTATCTGTGCAACAGAGGATGTCTGTGTGTGTGAGTGTGTGTGTATGTTAGTGTACATGTCAGAAAGGGGGTCTGTGTGTGTGTGTGTGTGTGTGTGTGTGTGTGTGAAAGGAGGCAGTGTGTGGCTGAGAAATGTAGCATGTGTGGCTGTGCACCTATCTGTCCTTGCCGACTTCTAACCACGTCCCCTGCGACACAGGAAAAATAGGTGCTTAGGAGAATTTGGATATGGGAATGAATGCTATTTTGCTGCATCTGATAAGCTTGACGTACACCACTATTTTTTTTTATGCCCCAGAACAACATTCACAAGTGACGATGAAAAAGTTATGCACCTAGGCTGAAAAAAGACACAGATGGAAGGTGGTTTCAGCATAAGGCAATCTCTGGCATTTCCTGTAAGGAATGCCTAAAAAGGCCATAAGCCCATCATCTGAAGATTAACATGCTCAATTACGTTCATCCGTAGGCGTTGACCAGTGTGCTGCTTGCTGCACAAGAAACTGAGTCACCTCCTGTCTGATGTGACAGAAATTTAAAGTACAGATCAGTAACATAAAATCACACTGCAGAGGTATCCGTGGAGATAAATTGGTCACTTAATGGCCTTAGTTTCCAGGACATATCACAGGTACCATATTAGACGTCATTCTTATGGGAGTGAGTAACCTTCATAATCCTCATAGAGGTGAGGATGCTAGGCTAACGCGTTAAATAAATCATATGAAATATGCCAGATGTAGACTGGAAAATCCCATCTGCAGAATCTAAAAATAGTAGAGTGATAGTGGATGCCATGCAAGTAACTTTGTTCAAATGGTAATGGAACCCACGAGAGAAGGAACTATGCTCGACTTAGTGCTCACTAATGGAGATAATGTCTCTGATGTCCAGGTGGGCGCCCACCTCAGCACCAGTGATCATCAAACGGTATGGTTTAATATCACTAAAAGAATATGGAAAAGAAGCACAAAGACCCGAGATTTACAGTTCAAAAACACAGACTTTGAGGAAATGGGGAAGTACCTGGAGGAAGAACTTAAAGGATGGGAGAACGAGAGAGATGTGGATCAGCAGTGGACCAATTTAAAAGGAGCAATCACCAAGGCAACTACTCTATATGTTAGAAATGTAAAGAAAAGCAAAAGAAAATTGAAACCTATTTGGTTCTCAAAGGAGGTGGCTGACAAAATTAAAGCTAAAAGAACAACATTTAAGAAATATAAAAGATCCCAAAGGGAGAAGCACAAAGAAGAATATTTGATTCAACTGAGGGAGACAAAGAAATTAATCAAGTCGGCAAAAAGTCAAGCGGAAGAGAGGATTGCCAAGGAGATAAAAAATGGTGACAAAACATTTTTCAGATACATCAGCGAAAAGAGAAAAGTCCAAAGTGGTATAGTGAAATTGAAAGGTGGAAATGATCAATGTGTGGAGAGAGACGAAGAAATGGCAGAAATATTAAACGAATACTTCAGCTCTGTGTTCACTAAAGAAGAAGTGGTGTAGAGATGGTCCTGGAGAAGGACCATCTCTACACAACAAGAAACTGGAGGGAAGTGGTATAGATGAAAATCCTTTTACAGTAGAAAATGTATGGGAAGAGCTAAAGAATCTGAACGTGGACAAAGCCATGGGGCCTGATGGGATTCATCCAAGGATACTGAGGGAGCTCAGAGATGTGCTGGCGGGTCCGCTGTGTGACCTGTTCAATAGATCCCTAGAAACGGAGTGGTGCCGAGTGATTGGAGAAGAGCGGTGGTGGTCCCGCTTCACAAGAGTGGGAACAGAGAAGAGGCTGGTAACTACAGACTGGTTAGCCTCACTTCGGTGGTGGGAAAAGTAATGGAGTCACTGTTGAAAGAGAGAATAGTAAACTATCTACAGTCAGAAGAATTGATGGACCAGATGCAGCATGGATTCACCAGGGGAAGATCCTGTCAGACAAATCTGATTGACTTTTTTGACTGGGTAACCGAGGAATTGGATCAAGGAAGAGCACTCGATGTCATCTACTTGGATTTCAGCAAAGCTTTTGATACGGTTCCGCACAGGAGACTGGTGAATAAAACGAGAAGCTTAGGAGTGAGTGACGAGGTGGTGACCTGGATTGCAAACTGGTTGACGGACAGAAGACAATGTGTGATGGTAAATGGAACTTTCTCTGAAGAGAGAGCGGTTTTAAGTGGTGTACCGCAAGGATCAGTGTTGGGACCGGTCCTGTTCAATATCTTTGTGAGCGACATTGCGGACGGGATAGAAGGTAAGGTTTGTCTTTTTGCGGATGACACTAAGATCTGCAACAGATTGGACACGCCGGAAGGAGTGGAGAGAATGAGATGGGATTTAAGGAAACTGGAAGAGTGGTCGAAGATATGGCAGCTGAGATTCAATGCCAAGAAGTGCAAAGTCATGCATATGGGGAGTGGAAATCCGAATGAACTGTATTCGATGGGGGGGGGGGGGGGGGAAGGCTGATGTGCACGGAGCAGGAGAGAGACCTTGGGGTGATAGTGTCTAATGATATGAAGTCTGCGAAACAATGCGACAAGGCGATAGCAAACGCCAGAAGAATGTTGGGCTGCATAGAGAGAGGAATATCGAGTAAGAAAAGGGAAGTGATTATCCCCTTGTTCAGGTCCTTGGTGAGGCTTCACCTGGAGTACTGTGTTCAGTTCTGGAGACCATATCTACAATGAGACAAAGACAAGATGGAAGCGGTACAGAGAAGGGCGACCAGGAAGGTGGAGGGTCTTCATCGGATGACATACGAGGAGAGATTGAAGAATCTAAACATGTACTCCCTGGAGGAAAGGAGGAGCAGGGGGTGATATGATTCAGACTTTCAGATACTTGAAAAACTTTAATGATCAAAGACTACGACAAACCTTTTCCATCAGAAAAAAATCAGCAGAACCAGAGGTCACGAGTTGAGGCTCCAGGGAGGAAGACTAAGAACCAATGTCAGGAAGTATTTCTTCACGGAAAGGGTGGTGGATGCCTGGAATGCCCTTCCGGAGGAAGTGGTGAAGTCTAAAACTGTGAAGGATTTCAAAGGGGCGTGGGATAAACACTGTGGATCCATCAAGTCTAGAGGACGTGAATAAAGAGGAGGCAGCAAAACACTGCACGGAGCGGCAGTAGCCACAGAGGCATTCATGGAGCAGGATGCCAGTGATTGGTGTTCCACCTTCACGGAGCGGAAGGATGGAGGGCTGCCATCTCCAAAAAAAACAAAACAGGGGTGGGTAAAAGTATGGGGCAGGGATGTGGCCTGATTGTTGCAGCGGTTGCTACCCCTAATTGAGCTGGATGTTCACTTGGATGCAGATCCGGCGCTGCTCTCTTCATTGGTGGTGGGGTGGAGGGGAATTAGGGCTGGAGGGTACTGGAAGCCAATAGTAACAAGTGGGAGAGAGAAAAAGATTAAAAAAAAAAAAAAGGATAAAGTGCGTAGCTTGCTGGGCAGACTGGATGGGCCGTTCGGTCTTCTTCTGCCGTCAGCTGTAGAAGTTCAGGGAACTAATAGGTAAAAACCAGAATCAGATGTGCTTGATGGCTAGCTTTAAATTGATATCAAAAGATACACCTATGCCGCGAACTGCTGTACTAAACAAAAACAATCAAGAGCTAAGCTCTGTCGCTGGACAATTAAATAAACTTTTTAGTGAATAGTGTGTGTTCTGGAATTATTTTAAATAAATACCTACACTACCAATGGAAAAAAGTTTTTAATGATGTGTATAAATTTAAAAATGTTGAGTGGAGTCAGAGAAAATTGCTTTAAATAGCTTTAAATTGAAACATATTTTTTTTCATAAAATGCTACAGTAGATGGTGATTTACTAGTATCTGTGACACCAGTTGTTTCCTCATCGTACTATAGTAACAGAGTAAATTACATCCGATAAAGATTAAAATGGCCCAGCCAGTCTATCCAGCAAGTTGTTTAGGGTTAGAATTGCTGCTACGTGTGTTCGGTGGATCCCCTGACCGAGACGAGATTGACACTACCCTCAGGGGAAGGCTCCTGTGGGTCTTTGTCGTCAGAAGGCGGCTGTGAAGAGCTGACCCAACAGGAGCTTCACCTTTACCAGCCGTCATTCCCCACAGGTTGAGCCCCTGGGTACCGGGGCTGGCAGGCACAAGTCACTCAGGAGTAGCCCTCCATGAGGAGGGGCGAAGAAGCAGAGCCAGACGTACCCAGAGGTGGGGAAGGCAGCAGTCGAGGAGTGTCGGAAACAGGCAGATGGTCGGGGCAGGCAGCAATCAAGAGGTGTCGGGGGCAGGCAGATGATCAAGGCAGGTGGCAGACAAGTGGAATCCGAGGGCCAAGCAGGGTCAGAGCCGAGAGATCAGTCCAAGAGGGCAAGGAGGAAATGGAAGCCAGGAGCAGAGAAGGAATGCAGGAACCAGGAGGAATCAGGAACACAGGACCAGGAATCAGGAATGCAGGAGCAGTAACCAGGATGCAGGAACACAGGAGCAGGAACCAGGATACAGGAACGCAGGAGCTGACAACCAACACTCAGAAGAGAGACCTGTTGCCAAGGCGAGGTCTCATGGGCTGGGCTGGGTTAAATAGGCCCCAAGCCCTGATGTCATCAATGGACTGGAAGAGTTTTCCCGCCTCTGGCCCTTTAAGAGGCGGGGCGGATCACGTGCGCGCGCCTAGGAGGGCCAGAGGGACGCCGGCGTCAAGGTAGACGCGCCAGCCTGGTCGGGCCGGAGGGGGAGCTGGCTCCCGGGGCCCGGAGGCCCGGAGGTAGGGGTGCTGCGGTGTCCCACAGCTGGTAAGCACAACAACGTGCAGTTTACTCCCACACCTTCCTTTTAGGGTTGGAACTGCTGCTCACTTCAATCCCTGGGACTGGTTCGCAAAAGGGGGAAAGGATTAACCCTCAATGCCCAAAACATGGACTGTGTCTTTTATCTGTGGTGTGCCAATGAATAATCAGGATTCCTTGCTGTGTCTGTATGTGGGGTGTTCCAACATAAAACTTTACCGAGTCATTTATTCAACAGAAATAATCTGACATACTGCACATTTTTTTTCTTGTTGCAACTATAAAATACAATAGTGTGCGTTCCCTAATTTGGAGTCCGCTGTGTACCTTCCTGTACAGAAGGGCAGCCCCTCTGGTAGCTGGCAAGGTTTCTACCTTTTATTTGGTTTTCCACTCACTGATGTCTGGGATCTACTGCTTGATCTTGAAAATGAACACCGTTCCTCCTTGATGTGTACCTTGTGGGCGCTTCCCCTCTGTCTCTGCTGGCTGAACACCGGAAAGGTAGTTCAATAGTTTTCTCCTCCTCCCAATGAGGTCAATATTCAAAACTAAACATTTAAATGGTTAACTTGGAGTTAGATGGATAACTTGGAGTTAGATCGATCACATGGAGTTAGATGGATAACTTGGATAACTTGGAGTTAGATGGATAACTTGGAGTTAGATCAATAACTTGAAGTTAGATCGATAACTTGGATAACATGGAGTTAGATAGATAACTTGGAGTTAGATGGATAACTTGGAGTTAGATGGAAAACTTGGAGTTAGATCGATCACATGGAGTTAGATGGATAACTTGGATAACTTGGAGTTAGATGGATAACTTGGAGTTAGATGGAAAACTTGGTTAGATGGATAACTTGTGATTTATCTATCTAAATGGCTTTGAATATTGACCTCAATTTGTTTTAGATTGGCATTCTTCCAATTTCTGGCACGATGGTATTGAGTCACTCAGGCTAAGTGACATAGTGGTGAGCTTAAAAATTTCTTAAAACACTGAGTGATCCCCAGATAGTAAGGAAAACAAACCTCCTTACAATCAAAAAATATTCCCATGGCCTGCCACCAAAAGACCAGAATGTGGGAGGACAACACACTTTCATCTAGACTTGGGCAACCTGTCTCTCTACTGGAAAGGAGGGGCAGACAAAAGCTTCCCCCCAAAACAAAATTCCAAAAGAGGTAAACAGCTCAGTTGCCACTGGGTGGGAAATAACAGCAACTCTCTCATCCAACACCTAGCCTCTTCACCAAGGCTTTGGATCTGCGCCTCAAATACAGAGGAGCAGGAGATAAAAAGCCTCCACTCTCTCAAAATCCAACTCAATCTCCATAATAATCACTAGAGGTCGCTGATAAGGAAACAGAATTGGACCATTTCAGCAACCTCCAGTGGAGATGCTATGGACAGATGGTACATTTTTCTGCCTACACTGCATAGCATGAACTTTCTATAGGGACATAATCCTTAGTAAGGTTCCCAAAGGGGCCTTATAAATGCATTGAAACATCACAGACAGCTAAACTTTCAAAGGTCAATATTCAAAACTAAACATTTAAATGGCTAACTTGGAATTAGATGGGTAACATGAGTTCATGGATACCTTGTGAGTTATCCATCTAAATGACTTTGAATATTGACCTCTAATCTGGATGAGTGGACAAACCTCCACACATGACAGAACTTACAAGCACAAGAATACGAACCATGAGTCCTCTCATATTTGGTGATGTTAAAGTGAACGGGAAAAGATAAACAATAAAAGAACATGTTGTGAAGGCATTTACCAGGATAAATGTGCCTGTCTGAAAATTTCCCTCTTCTGCTTGGCTGGAGGCATGTGCGGGCTTCCACAGCATACATACATACTCTTAGCATTACATTCCCGAGAAAGAGCAACAGTGGGACATTTGTAATCCCACCCAGACGGGACTCACAAAACGAGAGAGTCTGACCCCTAAGTAAGCTGAGTGCTAGTCTTTCGAGAAGGCTCAATAGGATTTTTGGGTCAAGCATATGGTGTACAGGATCTGTGCTTAGAGACAAGGAGGGTGTGTAGAAAACGGGAGCAGAAAAGGGATCTTACATTTTAAATATTTCCTATATACTCTTCTCCCCCCCCCCCCCCCCCCCCCCCCCCCGCCAACAGTTCCAAACCTTGTCACAACCAGGAAAACCAGAACTCACTCTTCAGATACAGTCCAAGTAACAAAACCTTTATTTTCTGGTGTTAAGAGTATATAACATAGGCCCGGATTTCCCAAGGCTTTTCTCTCATTCTGTGAATATGGGAAAAATCCTTAAGCAACTGAGGCCCATAGAGTGAGAAGCACTAATTACACTTATGGCGCACAGGCTTCCATACCTAGGCTGAGGTTGCAGAAAAATTTAGAAAGGATAGATGTACATGTGCATATTTGGCCACATGTAGGTTTATCATAGTATGTATCACATATAGGCGTATTATAAAATATGCATATCTTTACCCCATAACATAGGTACATATGTATGCTTATGTGCAAATATATGCTATGCATCCAAAGCTAGAATTTCAGTGCATTCAATGCATGTACATTTCCTACCTATTTAAAAACATATACATGCACATATTTTACATGTGAAAATAAAGTGGAACTTGTTTATGTAAAGCAAGATTTATGCGCATAATTTATACGTGCATAAGTGAAATTACCAGTTATACCGGTTCGCCCGATCCTTCTCCAGGTCTTCAAGACCCTCCTGGTTCTTCAGCCTGAACTCCTCCCACTTCACCCAAACCTCCCACCTGGCCAGTTGTACACAACAAACACATTTAATATCACTTATGCAAGATAATCTATTTGAGGAAGCATTTACATAAGAACATGCCATACTGGGTCAGATCAAGGGTCCATCAAGCCCAGCATCCTGTTTCCAACAATGGCCAATCCAGGCTACAAGTACCTGGCAATTACTCAAAAACCAAGTCTATTCCATGCTACTGACGCTTTACTCCTCTCATTCTCTTTTTCCTCAAAAGACACTAGTTGTCAGAGTCCTAATGCCATAGTCATCGCTCATAAGCACTTCAGCACTCTCTCCTGCTCATATAAGAACATAAGAACATGCCATACTGGGTCAGACCAAGGGTCCATCAAGCCCAGCATCCTGTTTCCAACAGAGGCCAATCCAAGTCACAAGTATCTCTCTGTAGATCAGGGGATGATTCTGCATTCTTCAGAATCCATTTCCGACTGCTCCCATCCAAGCAACAGCCAGGCACATTCCCTGGTGTACTCGGCTTTCATTCATCCGAGACTCTCCATATCCAAATCAAACCCACTTCTATGGATCTCCTGACTCTCCTCCATCTCTTGGGACTCCAGACTGGTCCTTGGTCTGGAGTCCCAAGGAGAAGAAACATCTCAATGCCTCAGGCCTTACCCTCTTGAGATAAAGCCTCTGCAGGGGCCTTTCAATTGAGAGGCCCCCACCCGGGAAAACCCACTCTCCGGATAGATTCTCGCCAACTCCCCTTTAGAGCTGCTAAAAATCAGTGCATGCTTTCACAGTGCGTGTACTTTTATCCACTTTAAAAAGAACAGCTCTTGCGACCACGTTTAGATCACAGAAATAAGTAAACCTGGATCTTCAGATATATGTGCATAGTTATTCCCTATTCCCATGCCTGCATAAATAGCAGGTGCAATGTTTTCAGGAAATTTTATTCCCACCTAGCTGTTAAGCAGAGGGGAAACTATTAAGAGTTGTTTCTTTTGGACAATTATTTGCAAATTACTTACCTTGCTGGCTTACAGAAAATTACCCCTACATGGCATGAATTTTCCATGACTGCTTCTAAACATTTAGAATTAGTCATAGAAGTCCATCTTTTTTGTGGGACTAATTTTTGAATGAGAACAACCCACTGTGTACACAAAATGTTACGGCGGTTACTACCCCAAACCAAATGTGCCTGATACTTCACTTTCGATGCACATCCAGCATGGCTCTCTGCTTCAACGGCATGGGAGAAGACTTATACTTCACGCATATCCAGCATAGCTCCCTGCTTCAACGGCAGGGGAGAAGGAAAAACAACCAATAAGGGCTGTATAACATAGTCTGGGTAAAACAAATAAGCATGGGTGCAGCTTGCTTATTGCGGCGGCTTCTACCCCTAACTAATCAAGCTAGATATTTCACTTGGATACAGCTCCATCACTGCTCTCTACATTAAAGGTGGGGGTGGAAGGGAAATAGAACCAAGAGCTAAGAGAAACAGATAAGTATGAGAGAAAAAATGTGTGAAGCTTGCTGGGCAGACTAGATGGGCCATTTGGTCTTCTTCTGCCGTCATTTCTATGTTTCTATGTTTCTATGACACAGCAATCTCTTATGAAAAGGAAGTTGCACATTTTAAAAGGGAAGGAGTAGCATCCATCCGCAGAGTAGTCAGATTTATCTGTCTTCTGTCAACATGTAATAATGCCTTTTCCAAACCTCGCCTGCAAAGCAGAAGTAGGC
Source organism: Rhinatrema bivittatum (assembly GCF_901001135.1). NCBI lineage: Eukaryota > Metazoa > Chordata > Amphibia > Gymnophiona > Rhinatrematidae > Rhinatrema > Rhinatrema bivittatum. The sequence continues at coordinate 340,792,778 of NC_042620.1, read as the reverse complement.
AATATGAAATTGCTACTAACGGCTGCATTAACCTGCATCCTTAGTATGGTATATATTTATTTATATTATACACACACAGATGTTGGAGGTCACAATGATTACAACGATGATAAATGCAAATACTAGCATAAATAATTTAAAATAACGAGGAAGCCATTCTCCCAATAGAAGTGCAGCTATTACTGAACTCAGGATTCACAATGTTTTTGTTTTTTTTTAATTTTTCTTACTTTATTATTATTATTGATCACATATTCCTAAGTTTTCACTCTCCATGCTTTATTTTATTCAATGAAAGAATACTATCTCTTCAATTTTATAGCAAGTATGAGGGCACATTTATTGCAACAAACAAGCGTTCATCAAAAACAGCATATTTTTAATGGTAAGTCTAATTAGAACCAGCAGTGCATTTTGTATGCTTTCCAATTATGCATGAGGAAAGTCAGCATAAGTGTCCTCTCTCATAATTATCTGTTTCTAATTTCAATTTTGGCTATGACTTTGCACTCAGTGATGGAAATGTAAATGTTCATGTCAGATGAAGATTAATTTGATTTAAGCCCTCTTTGTTCTAATTATATATGCATTTTCTGCTCACTATGCAGGTTTCATTCTAAGCCACATCTGTATTTTATATTAATAGAATTTTTTTTTTTTTGTCATTTAAAAAGCAGCTATATGATTTTAGATAGGATCTTTGGCACCATTATAGCAATTTTTACTTGAATTGTATCAACTAAATTAATATTTTAACAGCCTAAAAATTACAGGGATTATAAAAATGCAGGGACTCTTCATAAAACAAGGTGAATGACTAAACTCTCTTACCATAATACTCCCTTGATCACCATACTAAGAATGTGTGATGCTTTGGAGAGAAAGAGCCTGAATGGATTCTTAATAGGCTGAGTGGCTCACAAAAATTTTTAGGAAGGAGAAAGAAGAACGGACAGACAGATGAAACGTAGACTGGAAATGGCATTTCCTTATTTATCAATCATCGGTTTACTACAGTGTGATTATACACACACATGCACATATTTATATATGTAGAGATAGAAAGATATGAAAAGTGAGGAACAAGTTAGATGCATAACAGATAAAAGGCAGCTAAAACTGACAGACCCAGCTCTTGGATTAAACCTTTTCAACTAGAAGTCAGATGACCTTGCAGAAAGAACTACAGTCAATGGAAAGTCTTGCTTCTATAACTTTCCAAATTCTATATTGTTCACGTAGAGCAGGGCTGCACGAATAGATTGGAGAGGCTTAAACGTGTGAAGGTGCAGCAGCTTCTCTAAATTCATACAAATAATCAGTAGACTTTAGAAGAGAAATTTCATACACATGCAAAAATGTCACTTCAGAAATACTGCTCCAATTTCAGCTCACTGTCTACTACAATACAGCTAATTTACATATGTTGCCCTACTCTCCATTCCTGGTTTCAGGGCACTAGTAAATAACTTCTAAATAAAGAGCGTCTTCTCAGGTGCTGTTACATATCCATCGTTGCATACTGTATATCAACTATCTGCATACATATCTTTCTCTTTCTAGGCTTTAATCATTAGGCTGTAAGTACATGGATGTTATTTATCTAGTCTATTTGTTCAATTTTTTTCTCTCGCTAGCAGCAGGGGAAAAGTTAAAATGTCTGACTGCCAGTTTTGCTTACAATATCACCATATTTGAATTATATTCTCTTTTGTTAATAGAAACGTGGGGTTCTAGGTACTACAGACTAAACTATATTGCAATCAGATATTATTAAAGGTTAATGCAGGGATTTAAATGCAAGTGCTGGCAGCTCATTTCATACCTGAAAAACTCAATATATTAGGCAATAAATGACAGGTTCTAGCATTATTGGTAATGCAAAAATTTAATGATACCTCCCTGAGAAGTAGTTACATTTTTGCATTGGCTTAATGAGGTTAACACATACCCCAGTGGGGGCATCAATTATCCCACCCCATGATACATAAGAAAAAAGGGCCAATCCTGCCCCCATCAAACCCCCTGTGTGGCCCGTTTCAAAGAAATCCCCCCATGTAAGGTATACCACACTCCAATGATGGAATTCCCCCATGTAAGGTATACCACACCCCAATGATGGAATTCCCCCATGTAAGATATACCACACCCCAATGATGGAATTCCCCCATGTAAGGTATACCACACTCCAATGATGGAATTCCCCCATGTAAGGTATACCACACTCCAATGATGGAATTCCCCCATGTAAGATATACCACACCCCAATGATGGAATTCCCCCATGTAAGGTATACCACACCCCAATGATGGAATTCCCCCATGTAAGGTATACCACACCCCAATGATGGAATTCCCCCATGTAAGGTATACCACACCCCAATGATGGAATTCCCCCATGTAAGGTATACCACACCCCAATGATGGAATTCCTCCATGTAAGGTATACCACACTCCAATGATGGAACTCCCCCATGTAAGGTATACCACACTGCAATGATGGAATTCCCCCATGTAAGATATACCACACTCCAATGATGGAATTCCTCCATGTAAGATATACCACACTCCAATGATGAAATTACTCCCATGTAACGATTACCATACCTCAATGATGGAAATCCCCCATGTAAGGTATACCTCACCCCAATGATGGAATTCCCCCATGTAAGGTATGCCACACCCCAATGATGGAATTCCCCTCTTAACAAAATCCCTTCCATGTTGAGGCACCTTCACCCAACAGAACTGTCCTCTAACTAGCACAGCCATCCCAACAGACAGCCCCCCCCACTAAGGCAGCTCACTCCTAAAAGAAACTCAGCCCACTAGATCTTCCCCTCTTCCATCAGAATTCAGAAGGCGCTGCCTTATGAGGATTTCTGTTGGGGGGGGGTGGGGGGCTGACTCTTTGGAGGCCGGGTTCTGTCTGCAGAGCTTCCTCACCAAGGGGGAAATCACACATGGAGTTTGTTGCGGGAGGTGGAGGAGAGGTACAAGGTTGATTGTCCCTTTATTTTATTTGTCAGGGGTGTGGGTAAACAAGCTCCCCCCACCCCATTAGGGGCCTAGAGGTTCAAATCCTGCTGTCACCTTGGGTAAGGCACTTTACCCTCCATTGCCTCAGGTACAAAATTAGATTGTAAACCCTGTGGGGAGAGGGAAATACCTACAGTACCTGAATGTAATCCGCTTTGATGTACACTTTGAAGTGCCGGAAATTGGAATATAAAAATCTAAATAAATAGATGTGGGTTTTTTTGCATTACTTTAGGTAATTTGTAGTAACACAGATTATTCATGAGCTACTTAGCATGCATTTGCATGCTAAAGAGCTCATTTAATTTATTTTGCATTAGGCTATGCTAAGTGTTAATGGCAAGGTGGACTGACATTGATTAATGTATTAATTGATAGTGACCTGCGTTAGCTAACACCGGCACTTAGCATGCGTTAAGGTGTGTATGCTCCATAATGCACCTTAATTATAATTATTTTATTTATTTATTTATATACTGCTTTTCAGTGCTTCAAAGTGGATTACATTTGGTACTGTAGGTAATTTTTCTCTGCCCCAGAGGTCTCACAGAGACTCCTCAGGGTCTTATTCAAAGCGGCCTTTTTCCCATTCTGTGCCTATGGAGATTTTTTTAATTTATTTGGTTCATAAAAGCAGAATATAATGAAAATAAAGACCCCAGTTTTCATTTAATCTGCCCATTATTGCTTCCTCACACCCTACTTCATCTCTGGCTTTATCCTTTCTTCCTTATAACTAGAGATCTTCTGTGCTTATCCCGTGCTGTCTTGAATTATTTCTACGACCTCCATTGGGAGGCTCTTCCATGTATCCATCATCATCTCTCTGAAGATATATATTTTTATATTACTCCTCATGCTATCCTTTTGAGCCCTATCTCATAACTCCTTCTTTCAAAAGCTTCTAAAGGGTAAGAAGTGGCCTAGTGTTTAAAACAATGGGCTGAGAACCAAGAAATCCTGAGTCCAAATCCCATTTCCCCAGGGCCGATGCAAATGTATTAGGCACCCTAGGCGAACCTTCTGCCTTGTGCCCCTCCCCCTCTCCAACCTCGGTCCAGGCCCCAGCTCTGGCCCTGACCTCATTCACTCAGACAGGCCCCCTCTCACTCACACTTAGGTTCTTTGTCTCATTCTCACACACAACCTTACACAAACTCCCTCCCTCTCTCTCACTAACACCATTGCTCTCTCATACGCACACAATCCCTCTCACACACACACACCAAACAGAGGCGCTGCTCGTGGCCCACCGAGATTCTGCTTCTCTCGGCCACAAGCTGGATGGGTGCTGCTCACGGCCGCCAAGTCTCTACCGCTTGCAGCCCACCAAGTCTCCACTCCTCTTGGCCATGAGTGAGTCTCTACTCCTCGTGGCCCCCATATGGCTTGCGCCCTAGGCGACCACCTCGTTCACCTATTAGGGGTGGGCATTCATTCCCTACGAATCGGGAATCCGCAACGTATAGGGCCCTATTCGTTGTATTCGTGGGGAAGCGAAACGTATCGCGATTCCCCACGAATCTAACGAATCTTCTCCAAATTATTCGGCCGCCTAAATGAGCCAATTTAAACACCCCCCACCTTCCTGACCCCCCCAACTTACCAAAACTCTCTAGTGGTCCAGCGGGGGGTTTGGGAGCCATCCCCTGCACTCACACCCTCGGCTGTGGTTTCAAAATGGCGCCAATAGCCTTTGACCTACTATGTCACAGGGGCTACCGGTGCCATTGGTCAGCCCCTGTCACATGGTCATCGACGCCATCTTGTGCTCCTACCATGTGACAGGGGCTGACCAATGGCAACAGTAGCTCCTGTGACATAGTAAGAGCAAAGGCTATCGGCACCATTTTGAATACTGGCATCCGATGGCTGGAGTGCAGGAGGTCGCTCCCGGACCCCCACTGGACTTTTGGTAAGTCTTGTGGGGGTCAGGAGGGTCCCCCAAGACTTGCCAAAAGTCCCTGGTGGTCCAGCAGGGGTCCGGGAGCGATGTTTTGTTTTGCTTTCCACTGCATTTGATATTCATTTTACTTTATTCCATCTATTTGAACCAACATAAAAATACCACAGGGAAAACACCAAAGGCTGGTGCCATTTTGTTGGCTGGCCATATGCTGTACAGCCAGAAAACAAAATGGCGCCAGCCCCTGGGCCAGCCAATGCCATTTCCATATCAGAGGGGCAGGAGTAACGGGGATCGCTCTTGCCTCATTTGGACTATTGCAACAAGATGTGTTGAGGTAGAAGGTTGGGGGGGAAGGGAAAGGCCTGGGAGGAGTTTTATTTATTTATTTATTTTTGGTAGTGCTGGGGGGGGGGGGGGAGGGGTTGTGCTTCTTGGCAGTGGTCACATTGGTTTGACATGATCTCCCTCTGATACAAAAAAGAAAAAACAAAAACGTACTGCCTGGGATCCTGTAATCTGTTGAATTTAAGAAACTCCACTATCAGGATAGCAGAATACAAAACAGATGGTCTGCTATAGATATCTGATACTGCCTTACGGTCATCTTTCATTCTGACGAGTCAGGGATCTACCAACATGCTGAAAGTGTCCATAAATACTAAAAAAAATAAAGGTGTTGAGAGAATCGTACATCTGTATTCTTTTGCTTTCTCTAATGCTGGCCTGCAAAGAATTATTATCCAAGCACATTAAATGAGCCATGCCAAGGTTTATTGTCTACTATCATCTTTAGCTAACTTTCTAGTAAACTTCTGATATTTTTAGGAACCCCCAAAAAATTCATTTTGCTCTATTTATGGTCCATGCCTTTTATTTATTTCTGAAGCCACTGCCTGCACTCCCTGACACAAGCCTGTCTGGTAGAGCCATCCCTCAGAGAAATGCGCTTACAAAACACAAGGAAAAAAATACTTTTGCAGGATGAGTCTCGACTCTGTGGAACTCTCCACCAGCGCCCACATCAGACTTGCCCATGTCTGTCCTTCCTTCAGAAGGCTGGTGAAAACCTAGGTTTTTAAAGCAGCTTTATGTACATAGAAGCTCCTCTTCCGCTCACTCAGTCCATCAGCGACCTGAACTGAGCTGTGCTACACCCTGGGCAGCCAAATACCCATGCAAAATAATTTCTTCTTTCATCCGTTAGTGAAGTGCTGCATAGTTTAAAGTGTTCAGTGCCTATCTAATCATGCGGCACTTTTACCTCCTGCTCTTAAAATTTGACCAAACTTGTTGTGTAATGGCTATAGCAATGACAATTTTATTTTTATATACCTATTTTTGGATACTGTCAAAATGGTGTACAATAATATTTCCAAAAAATTATAATAGTTAACATAAACTATCAAATAAAAATAAAGTCCAATAAAATAATCAATATACCATAAAATAACAGAGCCAGATCAGATACTTCAATAACAATAAAACTAATAGACTAAAAAACTAAGAACTAACTGAAAGCATTGTATCAACATAATCAAAAGCAAGATAAGATACTTATATAACATCTTCATCAAAAATGGCTGTCCAATAAGATACAAATTAACTAAAAATTTGGGAGAACACCCAGAATTTCAAAATCTTCCTAAATTTCAAACAATTTTGTTCGGTTCACAGATCTAAGGTGCTTGGTTATTGGAAGGTGGTATTTCTGGCAGGTTCCAATCTGAGTTCATATACTGCAGGAAGTCTTAGCATAAGAAACACCTGGAAATTAATACATAAAAATACAAAGGGAGAATCCGATAGAAAACTTTCCAGTAGTGATGTGAATCGTTTTTCTAATGGATTGAAATATCGTACGATACTTCTAAATTCGTTAATATATCAGGTAAAAAAAAGAAACGATCACTTTTCCTCCTGAATTTTCGTAAAAATCATTTTTCGGGTTAGTGCGCGCTAACTCATGGTAGCGCGCACTAACAAAAAACTTTATTTTTGTTACTTTTTGCTATTTTTCTTAGTGCGTGCTACCATGAGTTAACGCGCACTAACCCGAAAAACAATTTTTCACTAAAAAAAAAAAAAAGGGCCAGACGATCCTGAAAGCGGGAATGATTGGGCACCCGATTCACATCCCTACTTTCCAGTACTAAATCCAAAAACAAGAAAGAAAGGAAGGGAAGTGGCAATGAAAGGAAGAGCAAAGCAACATAACAGAGAACTGCTTAGCCTGCACTCTGCTTCGTACACACATTATCTCGCTGATCCAAATTGCAACGGAAGGGGATAGCAGTCTTCTGTAGCCCAAAAAAGACTGGAGCTGTTCCAGAGAAAGAAAAAACCAGAATTTCTGCACCTGAAACGGAAAAATATCGAGATCATTCAAACACCATTAAGACTCAAAAACAGCCAAAAAATTGAACTAGCCGACAAAGTACGGAACCTTGGAATAATAATGGACCCAGAAATACATCTAAAACAACACATATATCGCTAAAAGTAAAAGAAGGCTATGCAAAACTCATGATCCTCAGAAAAGTAAAACCACTACTAACACCAACTAATTTCAAAACAGTACTTCAGGCTCTAATTTTCTCCAGCACGGACTACTGTAATGCACTTTTACTAGAACTCCCAAGTACAACTCTAAGACCCCCTACAAATACTTCAAAACACAGCAGCTAGAATACTAATCGGAAAAAGGAGATACCATATAACTGAAACCCTAGCGGAATTACATTGGTTACCTATCGAACACAGAATGAAATACAAAGCCCTATGTACCATACATAAACTAATACATGATGAAAAAGCGGACTGGTTAAACACAGCACTAAGAGTACACGTCCCACACAGAAACCTTCGTTCAGAGAATAAAGCACTCTTAACCATTCCTTCAGTAAAGACAGCGAGACTAACTCGTGAGAGAGAGGGCCCTATCCTTAGCAGGCCCCGCCCTCTGGAACGCAATGCCGGTAGATCAGATTATAAAACGATCTCAAAACCTTTACGAAAAGTTTAAAAACATGGCTTTTTAAACAAGCATACTATAAAGAGACTGGAGAATAGAAAAAAATACAGGAATAGGCAGAAGAGCATCAACACACTGCACTACTCTTAGAATGTGCAATGCTATAATCACCACAAACATGATTGTAAAATACCGAGAATAAGAATTTTACCAATGATTAGTACCTTAAAGGCACACCTGGGCATGACCTACTTCACTTTTCAATTGATTACTTATTCTTTTGATATATTGTAACGAACTTTTTGTGGCACCTGTTAGAATGTACTATAGTATGCACTCAATCACCTTAATTTATGTGCCAACATGTAAACCGTTGCGATGGTATTTAACTTAGCGACGGTATAGAAAAGATTTCAAATAAATAAATAGCGATCGTTATTAAACTTAATACACATTTGCAAGGATTTCTTAACATAAACATTGCTCCCAATGATAAGTAGCTATCCGGCTATAATTTATCCGGATCAAAAAGGGGCATTTCGGGGGCATTCAAGACGGGGGCTGAGATATCCGGCTAACCTAGCCGCATATCAGTTATAGCTGGCTAGGTTAGCTTCTGAGCAGCTCTAAAAGTATCCAGATAATGTGCTATTTAATTGGATATCTTTAATCGATATCCGGCTAAGTAGCACCGTCATTACCTAAGAAAATAAAGGTACAGAGGGCCGATTCCCTCCCTCCCTCCCTCCCCTCTGTCAGGCCATACACTCCTAAATCCCCCCCAAACCTTTTTAAAATTTACAAAGTGCCCGGCACGGTACGCCAGGCCCCGATCCCCAGTTCTGATTGTCTTTTAAATACGCGATCAGGCTGCCTCCCTGCCTTCCCCCAACCCACCCAGAAAGAAGAATCCTGGAGCCTGCCGCCCCCAATCCCCCCTTGATCCTCCACATCCCCCCCCCCCCCCCCGAAATCTGTTTTAGGCAAGCTGGGAGCTCCCCAGTGCCTCTAGCGAAGCAGCAGTTACAACTATAAAGGGCAGTAATACAGTAATGTTTGTTTTGGTGCTGGGGGTGCAGGGAACAGGTTTTTTTGCTGGGTGGGGGGTTATTATTATTTATTTATTTTAATTATTTATATTCCACTGATAACACCATAACAATTATCAGCAGAATAAAAAAAAAAAGCAAGCTGAAATAAATATTAAACAAACTGAAACAATGATTTTAAAAAATCACCCAAAATGAAAAAATGAAAACCACCTAAACTGCAGGGAGGAGCCATGCTTAGAACCCAACGTTCAACAAGCTGAGGCCAGGATTCATCATTCCGTGTGGAATTATGAAGCCTGCGCTACAAGGGGGGCGGAGAGGGCGAAGCAGGGGCCGGTCGGGCGATAGCACCGCGGCAGGCGAAACCGCACCACCGCGATGGTGCGCTATTTCCTGCGCTACTGCCGGCGATAATGTTCGCCATTTACCATTTCAACTTACTCTTCTTTTGTTTCACTGCCTACTGCTCCTCCGGAGCAGAAGTAGTTTGCGCGCGTCGGCCGGCTCCCGGTGCACGCTTCCCCGAGACAGTGGCCAATGGCCGCCGTCCCGGCCAGCCTCCATCCCGCCCCTCTCCACCCAGACCAGATTTTCATCCCACCCCTTTTTTTTAGGACGCGACATTTGTGCGCGTATCGGCAGTTACACTCGTGGCTGGGCCCTTTGGAAAATGTGCAGTGCACGCAGGGCCGAGCGGCACGCGTAACTGCCAGAATTTGTGCGAGTGGTCAATTTGAAATTCGGACGTAAGTTCGTAAAAGTGATAGAAAGGGACATTTTGGGATTGTGTTTGAAAAGTACACACATACATCATCAACACGCAGGATACATAGAAATCATCTTGCAAGAGAATTATTCTTCTTACCAGCTATTTAACCAGACACACATTTTTCTGCTTTTACTTGTGGCTGCTAGTGTGGTATTTGGTGATTTTTATGTTCTAGACTGAGTTCTCATGTGTGGTTTTGGATTCATGGATGTCAGAGGAAGCAGAGGCAGCAAACGAGAAGGAAATGTCCTCCAGAAATGGTTTATAGACCTAGGATATACTTTTTCTGTTTACCTGATAAATACGTTTTTATTAGATATAAATTTGGCAAATATTTTTGTATGTCTACCAGGAGTCAAAAAGGGAAGTCCAACACAGAGAAGTCATTCATTGGCTTTGAATTTAAAGTCATCACACTTTCACCTTCTTAGCCACAGGCAGACCACAATGTGGAACATCAACAGGGTTTGGCCAGTCAACCATTTCTCATTGTACTCAACTATTTTTTTATTGTTATTCTCGAGAGAACTAATCAATATATTTCTTTTTCTTTGGAAACACATCACCAACAGCAAAGCCTGAGAGATTTTGATGTCAGAGCTAGTTTCCTTTCAGTATTAGGAGCAATTGACTGGAGTTGCAGAAACAGGAAAACTTTCTAATTCTTCAATATATGGGTGGCATGCATAGCCAAAGGTCTCATTATTATTCCCAATGGTGTCTTAATTGCTCCGATTGTGAGAAAACTTGGATTCCTACCCCATAACTTACCTATTCTATTTTCTATCCCCTCAAGAGTTGGCTAACAAGGGCTCACATCTGAGCCCAAGGGCTCAGATGTGAGCCCTTGGGCTGTGGTTTGGTTGACGCAGTCTAGCAGCTGCATCTACTAAGCTCGCACCAACAGCAGATGGAGTCGCTAATACAAGGACTGGTTCTAAGGCTTCATCTACACCAGCCCCACAGGTTGAGCGCTTGGGTTCCAGGGGCCAGCAGGAATTATTTATTTATTTAAGGCTTTTACATACCGTTGTTTAGACTAGCCGTCACATCAGTTTACAAACATTTCAAAAACATACACGCATTTTGGTAAAATATATAAGAAAACAAATAAAAATAATAAGAACACAATAGGTGAGAGTTCTGTAAGGAGTGGTCAAAGGAAGTCGAGTAGCAGGCAGAAATCAGGGCAGGTGGTGAGCAAATGGTGTTGAGGTCCAGGCTGAGGTCTGGGCAGGCTGAATTCAGGCAATATCGAGGTCCAGGCTGTGATCGAGGAGTACCCATACACAAATTGCAGCTGGAAATCTTTATAGGGTCTTGAGTCGCAACAGTTGAGATTCATCCTCAATAACCTTCACCTTTTACTGGTCCATACCATAAAAAGTGAAGGTCACTCAGGCTCACCCTGCTCGAAGGTACATTTTTTGAATTTACTGTGTAGGTGATTCTCCCTGAGCCTCTGCAGCACTTGTTTAATGTGCTCTTGATGCTGTGCCAAGGAGCATGAAAAAAATATCATCCAGGTACACTAGGATGTGGGAGAAGAAGAGATCGCTGAAGATTTTGTTCACCATGTTTTAACCATGCACAGGCTGGAAGGCATTATGAGGTATTCATAATGTCCACCATGGGTACTGAATGCCATCTTCCATTCACCCCCTTCCCATATCTGGATGAGGTTATAAGCTTCCCTGAGATCCAATTTTGTGAATTTTTGTGCTCTTTACAGGCAGTCAAAAAGTTCTACAATGAGAGGCAGTGGGTTATAGCATTGAGGCCCTGTAATCAATGCACGGCCAGAGGGAGCCGTCCTTCTTTCCTACAAAGAATAAACCTTTCCCTGCTGGGAACAATGAAGGGCAGATAATCGCTGCCTTCAGGTTCTCTTTAATGTAAGATGACATGGCTGCAATCTCCAGAATGGATAGGGGGATAGATCCTGCCCTTAGGGGGCATATTCCCCAGGAGGAAGTCAATCAGGCAGTCATAGGATCTGTGGGGTTGCAGGGTTTCTGAGTACTTTTTACTAAACATGTTCTGCAAAAGCTGCAGATTGAGGAAGAAGACCTGGAAGAGCCGAGGCAAGAGGACCCCTATCAGCAATCTATATAGCCTGGCAATCTACAGTGTGAATGTGAAGTACCAGACAGCCAGTATGAGAGAGGCTCACCGTACGAGTCACTGGTAACTGGTTTATTCAGGTTTTTTTGTGAAAGGTTGTACTGGCGTATCAAGGCTTGGTCAATGAAGCTTCCTCCGGCACTGGAGCCCAGATACACCTCTGTATGCAGATATCATGGGAGGTGAGGCAGACTGACAGGAGTAATTGGGGAGAGGATGAGGAGTGGCCTAGGATTGCCTCTCCAGCCGATCCTAGGCTCAGACGTTTCCCAACAAAATGTCCCTGAGCAGCACAATAGAGGCAGAGATTAAGCTGCCGGAGTCTCAGCTTCTCTTCTTTGGTGAGCCGGGCCCTGCTGAGCTGCATAGGTTCTTCTGAAGAGGAGGCTGATGTGGCATCCTCAGTGGGGACCAGAGGTTGCTGAAACTTGGGCGACAGTCTGAAATGTCATCGAGAAGCCTCTCTCTCCCCTACTACTGGATGCAGAGGTAGACTTGGATGGCCAACGAGATAAGATCCTCTGGGCTGGATGGCAGGTCTCGAACAGCTAGTTCATCTTTGTTGCAGTCCGCAAGGCCCTGCCAGAAGATGGCAGTGAGACTGTCTTTACCCCCAACTGAGTTCTGAGGCCAGGGTTCAGAATTGGATGGTGTGGTCTCCTAGCCTAATATGGATCAACTCTGTAGTAATGGCAGAGGAGGCCACCAGGTTGTCCAAATTCCCCACCAGAGGGTCATTCCGTTCCCAAAGGCGTGAAGCCCAGGCCAGGGAAGGACCCGCCAGGAGAAAAAGAATAAATGTTACTTTGGTCCGATCCAAGGGGAGCTGGCAGCCTGCAGCTCAAAATGCATCAAGCACTGGTTAATAAAGCCTCTGCAGGCTTTTGTATCCCCCATCATACCTGAACAGTGAAGGTACATGTGGCATGGGTCCCAGGTAAATGTGGCGTCGATGCCACAGGAGGAGAAGCTGGTGCAGGAAAGGATGCGTGGACCTGCATGGATTCCATTTGGGCCGCAAGGCCTTGCAGTCCATTCCGGTTTATTTGGTTGAGCTGGTCTTGCTGCTGCTGACCTGGAGTGCCAAGCCTAAGATAGCCCGAGCTGGGGCAAGTCCACCGAGCTCATGACCTCAGCAAACTGTCACGGATTGAACCCTTGGGGCTGTGGCGTGGTTAACTCAGCCTCGCAGTTGAACATACTAGGTCCATACTGACAACAGGTGGACTTGCTCTTCTTAGGACTGGTTCTAGGGCTTCACCTATACCAGCCATCGGCCACCGGCACCGGCCATCCAGTGCTCCCTCCATGTGACAGGGGCCGGCCAATGGCACGGATACCCTGTCACATGGTAAGGGCAAAGGGCCATCGGCACCATTTTGATTAGTGGCAGCCGACGGCCCGAGAGCGGGAGATTGCTCCCGGGACCCCCACTGGACCACCAGGTACCTGTGAAAAGTTTTTGGGGGGGTCGGGAGGGTGGGGGAAGCTAAGGGATTAGAAAGGGTCGGGGTGGGTTTAGGGATTATTTTTGTGTGCTGTTTTTCCTGCCCTCCCCCAAAACGATAAGAGAACCCCACAAACAATATTGTGGGGTATTCCTATCGGTTTCGGGGAGCCCCCGATTTCTGACGATTTTGAAAATATTGTACGATATTTTCAATTGTCCGAAATACGATTCACATCCCTATTAGATAAGTCTGGAGGTATTTTACTGTTTAGTACTAGAAAGGTCTATAAGATCTCCTTTGTATGCTGTATTCTATGTAATAAGGCACCTAAGGGGTAAAGCACAGTCAAATGATAGCGACACTGAATCAAAAAATGATTTTGAAAAGATACAGCAGCTTATCCAGAATGTTGTTATAAAACTTAATAGTAGATTATTCATGCAATAGTAGATTATTCATGCAACAGTTGAATCCCTCCTTCTAATTTATCTAGTTTTTGCTTTGTTACTGCGTTCTATTGTTTTCTGTTCCTTGTAAAGGCAATGCCTATATATACATTGGTTGTAAGCTACATGTAAACCGACACAATGTGCAAACGGTTGTCGGTATATAAAACCGTTTAAATAAATAAATAAATAAATATGAAAGTATGTCATTTATTTATAATGTATAGAACATGTTTATAGCTTTACAGGTTCAGATTTGTACTTATTCCCAACAACTCCTCAAGTGGTTCCCTTCTTTAACTCCATGCTTGTACTTCATCACAGTCTGGCCTGCTCAGATACTGCCTTCTAATGGATCCAAAGTTTCCTGTAATCATTTCTGGGAAGAGGCAGACCAAGGGACAGTCGTATAAGACACAAAATGAACAGCTAAGAAGAGCTGGTGGAGTGGGAGTAAGCAACCAGACTGGAATCAGGTAATCAATGAGTGTTTCCGGGGCATCAGCAATATGTGTTAGCTCCAGCTTTATTCCTGCCTTTCATTCATGATATCTAGGCAACACAGTATATAATCATTTTGCCTAATCATCTTCTCCTCTGTAGTCATCTCCCCATGGAGACTCTTCACCTTTGCACTCAGCTGATGTCTTCTCCTACATATTTTCAGACTCCATTGCAGATTATGATGGCTGTTCATGGAAACACTCTAGAATTACCGACCTCTTCTATTTATTTATTTATTTATTTGACTCTTTTATATACCGACATTCGTTTGCACATCACATCGGTTTACTTTAGAACAATTGAACTAAGAAAGGAAATTACATCATAACAATTCGGGTAACTAGAGTTAACAATATGGAACAACTCTGAAGTCAGGGTAAAATATAGATTTCTGGCATCGCCAAGTCACTATTTTCTTCCTCAGAGGCTGGTGAATGACTGTCTTTTCCCTGGCTCATTACTCTACTCTAGATGTGAAGTCTCCAAATGGATGTTCTCACATGCTAGTCCTCTAGGATCTAGGTGCCCTGAAGGAGAGGAGAGGAACAGCATTGATACTGTATCATCTTGGAAGTTGAGGGAAAATTAGGTTCCCCTAAATAAGTGGCTAAAAATTTGGAGAACAACTGATCCACAAGAAAAAGAGCAAGGGAAAAGACTCAGGAGTCATAAGGGAAAATAGATCTCCCCAAAAGAGGGCGGAGAGGTAGATGCAAGAACTGCGTCAATGTAGGGATAGTGGAGGGAAAGGCAGAAACACAGCTGTAGGCTATGAGACATTCCTAGAGAAAGTCTGATCAAGATATAGGCAATGCCAGAGATTCAGTGGCATAAAAGGCCTAACCAAACAAATAGAATTGGGACAGACTACATGGGATCCTTGCCTGCTAGTTTCTCTGTTAACAGATTTGATAAGTCTATGAATAACATACCAGCTATTTCTGCCCTTTCAAATGTTGAGGTCTCCGGGCTGCCTACCCATTGCATGGCCATGGTATTCAGGAAGTATTGATTCTGCCTCCTCAATGCAAGCTGACTTGATGTACCTTTATGCATATCGGAAAGCTGCTTTTGGTTGACTTGCAAAACTTCCACTTTCCTGTTATGGTGATGGATGCAATTTACCTTCCTAGTAATAGCTGATCACACTTTCTGTTTCTGGTAAGCATTATGTTTGGTAGATGTAGGGTCACACAGATTTCTCGCACTTGATGGTTTCCAATCGTAATGAGTTCCACTTCCTCTGAAGAAGGCCTTTCTTAGCAGGGCACCTTTTCCAGAAGGCCTTAAGGTCTTCCTAGAAGCCAGGAATGCACTTACTTCTGAAATTACTCATCATGCTTTTAACAATAAGCCAATCATGTGACCACTTAATTAGCCATTCAGCACACTGTTTTGACTTATCTAACACTGACAATTAGACAAAAGTACCCGCTTTGAGAAAGTACCCACATTACGAGAAAGGTGCCTTTAACAATTAATTGCCTTCAACTCAGATTTACTTGCTATTACCTATATAGGCTAGAAGACTTGCTCTGCTTTCTGGTGGGGATCCTCTAATTGCTAATAGCCAGGTAATTTTAGCTAAGACTCTGGTTTTAATGCTCTAACAAAGTGGTAAGGTTCATGCTTCTTTCTCTGGAATGGCTTTGCCCTTTTCATCTTATATCTGAAACATCTCAAGCCTTGGCCATTATCCCTTCCTGGTGGCTATAAAGGATTACGTGGATCCATTTGCAGTGGATAATGAATAAAATGCCACCTTCCCTTTACATTTTAGTTTGGAGACTTTTCCAGTTCTAAAGTGTGTGATATTTTCAGTGAAAGCTTTCTGGCACATCTTCCCTTCTAGCCTTTAGGCTCAGAAAACAGCTGCCAAGGGAACTAGTTCCAGAAGGATAAACTGATAAAATTCTTCTTTTTTCATTTTTGTTTTCAAACGAAATGAAATGCAAAAGTCTCATCACATTTTTTCATTTCGTTTAAAAAATGTGCACCTCTACTTCTTTCTTGGCGACTCCCTTCCGAAGGCAAACCTTTAGGTTGCACCTGATGATGGCCACCCGAACCCGACTGCCTACCTGCTTTCTATGTGTTAGTGTGAATTCGCACTATGTTGTACAGTTTTAAAATCTAACGTGTCCTCTATAAGTGTAAAATGACCTCATGTGTCAATAAATATTGTGCACAGGATATAAGGAAATATGAAACTTTTATTTTTAAGCAACTATTTACAGTAAGAATTAAGGACATGAGGAAAAAAAAAAAGGGCCACAGAGGGAACTGTATAAAAGGTGATGGCAATTACAATGACCTTTGATTGTGACATTTACGCGCCATGCTTCTGACTTAATAAGTATGCGTACAACATTTTCTTGAGGCCTATAAGGCATAAATGCTCACCTACTGTAAGTGACCACTGGTGTCAATCCACATGTGCCCTGGACCTTGAGGGTTTAGAGCTACAAGTGCTAAGGAGCTCAACATCGGTCCTGAGCAGAAGTTATCAATTCCATCATAGCACTGTGGCTCTACATCTCTGTCATCATGAGAGGTCTAGAACTCGTAGATGTGAATCGGTTATTTACTCTTTCGGATAGTAGAAAGACTAGGGGTCACTCCATGAAGTTAGCATGGGGCACATTTAAAACTAATCGGAGAAAGTTCTTTTTTACTCAACGCACAATTAAACTCTGGAATTTGTTGCCAGAGGATGTGGTTAGTGCAGTTATTATAGCAGTGTTTAAAAAAGGATTGGATAAGTTCTTGGAGGAGAAGTCCATTACCTGCTATTAAGTTCACTTAGAGAATAGCCACTGCCATTAGCAATGGTTACATGGCACAGACTTAGTTTTTGGGTACTTGCCAGGTTCTTATGGCCTGGATTGGCCACTGTTGGAAACAGGATGCTGGGCTTGATGGACCCTTGGTCTGACCCAGTATGGCATTTTCTTATGTTCTTATGTTCTTAAGGCTTCTTATGTCCAATCCCAGTCCAAGCATATTCTGGAAGATCTGCTCTAGAACCTACCCATCAGCTGTTTCAGAGCTGGATTCTGTTAGAACATAAGAACATTAGAACATAAGAAAATGCCATACTGGGTCAGACCAAGGGTCCATCAAGCCCAGCATCCTGTTAGTGATTGCTTTCTACCAGGCTCAGCCTGAACAGCTAACTGTTGTTCTGGGATCCTCCATAATGTACAGGGTATGTCAGGGTACCTTCTCCAGCACCTCCAAACAAAGTGATGTGAAAATCTTCCTTACATACATCCCACTCACCCGTGGCTCAACACAGAGGTGTCCTATTGGCAGTGGTATTAACTCTCAGCCTTCGAGGGCCACACACAGGTTCCAAATGAATATGCATGAGACATATTTGCATGTACACTGCCTCCATTGTATGCAAATCTATCTGATGCCTAGGCCTGAAAACACGACCTGCTTGCAGCCCTTGAGGGAATACCTCTGTCCTATGGGAAAATACTGAGGGGCACAATGATAGGTGAGAGAAGAGAGATAGAAGGTGGGGAGGATAGTCCAGAAAGGGAGGTAGGCAATGTCCATAAGGCCTTGTATGCAGAGAACAAGACTGTTCCTACTTTGAGATACTGCAGAGAGCTTAACTTGTTATCCTTAAAGCATCACATTCCTAACTGATGGAACAAGTTACAGAGGTAGCTGTCTGATCCAACATGAGTGGAAATAAAGGTCTTTTTAGCAAGTCATTTATCAGGAAAGTAGCCTCAGAGTTATCTGGAATCATCAGTTCTACCAAATTTAATGTGCATCGTTTCTTGATTTCTGTTCTGTTCAACCGTTTAGCAGAATGCTCTTGTTTTATTCTACCTTACTTGTTAAATTATATTTCCTTAATAGAAATTCCATACTATCTTGTGTTAGGTTCTTTATAAAAAATAAGTTCCTTCTATTGAGAACCTCAAAAGAAGATTTCCAGCTAAATAAAGGAAATAATTTTGGTGTCTGATAAGCAGTAATACCACAGCGAGCTGCGGAAAAGACTGTAGCTCATTTGTACCCAAGATTTCACTACAGTTTACTTTTGAAATTTCTGATACCACTCCAAGGAGCAGTTACTCAAATAAACAGCATTAAGGACCTGGAAATCAGGAAATAGACACTTACTACTCCATGACATTTACATTTTCCAGCCGATCACTGCCAATGCTGTTTGGTTTGCTTGCCTATCATGTTGAGCCACTAGACTGGCACTTACCTTCTTCTCACGAGTTGCTCACTGCAAGATGTCATTATAATAGTGCCATCCAAATATATAATGACACTGGCAAATTGTTAATTTTCTTGTGATTATGTCATCATTATCCTTAGACTTAACGGTTCACAATTTAAACATATTAATTTTGTACATGTAACTTTTTTTTTGCTGAAGTTTCATTCAGAAACTGCCATTATTTCACTGGCCAAACGTAATAATGTATAAACTGCTAGCACACAGCTCTGAATTCTTTGTTTCTAGACATATAACGTGAAGTCTAGTACAGCTATATGCAAAATTGTGATATTTCAATGAATCTCTAGGGGAACCTCTACATGGTTTCAGTGTTAAACTGCAAATTTTAATGGAAAATTAAAATTTATTTTGCTGATGTTAACAGATTGAAAATAACAAAAGAGTGACTATGGCAATGTTCAAAAGTTTGGAAACCCAGTTGATTAATTTCTACTTTTTTTTCTTTAAAGAGTTGTTAATAAAGCCGAAAATGTCAATTTACTCATTAGGCCTAAAAAACAAAAAATCTCTAAACACATCCACCTAGCAATTTCAACAGTCAGAAACACTGTTATGAAATGGAAGCTACTACAGTATCTTGTGTGGTTGTGGCAGAACAGCTCAATTTTTGTTTCATCTGTACACAGCACTTTGTTCCAAAATGTTTTAGGCTTATCAAAGTTTTGGTTTTGCACACTTTTGTGATGAAGTGAGAAAATGTTTCCTTTGAGATCTCTGTCATGCAGATCACTGGAGTGCAAGCAATGCTGTAGTATAGGACTGTGAACAATTACCATATATACTCGTGAATGTCGATCTTGTAGCAGTTCTTTGGCCCCAAAATTAAGAAATTTGCTATGATCTGTGGATAAGTCAAGGCTGTCCTCGATCATTCACTCCTTCCATCCCTCCCCCAGGGCTATTCCCTGTCGTTTACTCCTTCTTCCCTCATGGCCATCCCCAATCCATTCACCCACAGACTGAAGATAGAAAGAGACCGGTGGCAATAGAACAGCTTCTCCCTTGTGCCCCATCCTGATCTCTTAACTCACCCACTGCTAGCAGGATGATGACGGGAGTTGCGGCTACTCAGGTGTATCTTCCCTCCTCCCTCACAGGGTCCCACTTTGAACATGTGGTTCTAAGCATGCCAAACAGGCCTTGGCAGGGAAGGAGGGAGAAAGCACCTGAGCTATTACAATTCCCATTATTCTGCTAGCAGTGGATGAGTTAAGTGATCAGGAGGGGGTGCAGTGAGAAGCTGTCCTACTGCCACTGGCCTCTTTCTAGCTGCTTTGGTTGTGTCTTCTGCCCATGGGTGAATAGACTGGAGATAGCCATGGGAGAGGGGAGGGAAGGAGTGAACAGACTGGGGATAACCATGGGGGGGGGGGGGGGGGGTGTGAGGAGTGAATGGATTGGGGATACCATGGAGGGAGGTAAAGAGTGAATGTACCATTGAGACTTTAATTTTGTGACTTATACAATGTCAGATACATTTTTAGCAGTTTGTTTACATAGATAGATATATGGGTTCTGTTTTGTAGATCAGATCAGCTGACCTGTTTTTGAGCAGTTTTACCAAAGATTTTTCTTGGTCTTTCACATCGTGCCTTGACCTCCACAGTTCCATGCAGCTTCCATTTCTTAACAATTTTTCTAATAATTAAAATTAAGAGATTTATTTTAATCTTCTGTGCTATGTAATTGTGAATTATCTTCATTTTCAAATGTTAAGACAGCTGCTTAGAGTAGCCCATGGTTGTTGAAAGTAGACTGAACACACAGTCACAACCAGAAAGGTTATAAGGGATAGAGTAGTTATTCAACCATGGAATTGTCTTCACCTGACTAACCGAAGGCCCAATGAGTCAATCAATTTTCAAGCCTTATAAATAACATTTAAAAAGTACAAATGAATCAACTGGAAGGGTGTCCAAACTTTTCACAAACCATATTCACTGTTTTATTTTTTTTTTTTTTTGATCTATTAAAATCAGCAAAATAAATAGTAATTTTGCATTAAAAATTGCAGAAAGATTTTCTGTTTAACTTTGTTCACTATGGAACCTTAGAGTAGGAAATAGACAAACCACAAAATAAATTTGACTCTTCCCTATAGAAACAAAATGCTCTCATTCGGCAATTAACATTAAGCATGCACAAGTAGTTCTTATATTTTAAAAGTGTTTACTTGTATAAATATTGACTTATAAATTATTTTCTTTTTGTATTTTCAATTGGCAGTACTCCTTAGAAAACACTGGAAAATTATATCTACGTACAGTGTTTTCAGAACAACCCTGGATATCTTATATGAAGGGAAACAATATTGGAGAACAAATGGTGCGAGGCTTTACCACTTTTACAGCCTTCTACAGAGGAAAAGCAACGGGAACACTATCCATGTAAATGCTGCAATGTTTGCAGTTCCACTTTATTGGGGCTTCAGTGGAGTCATCTCGGATTGGGGTATAAGATAACCCGTGAACAGACTGCACGTCACAACGAGTAGTTTCTGCCAGTCCACTCATTTATATGGGGGTGGGCTAAACAGGGCTGGATTTAAGAAAAGGCAACACAGGCCCGTGCCTGGGGCACCACATTCTGAAGGTGTCCCCAAAAACTGGGACTCCCCATGCTTTTCTCCAGGGGGAGGAGACAGAGAGAGAGAGCCCCTTACCCCTCTCCTATGGGCGACATCATCTTAAATCTGGCCCTGGTACTAAATGCACAATCCGCACACATTTGATTGAGCACAGTAGGTTGTATTAACACAAACAAAATATAAGCTCTAACACTATATACTTTGAATCAATTAAAACAGACAGTAATAGATCAGAGGAGAATGTCACCCAGGGGTGGTAATGAGGAGGAAAGGCTTGAATAAGTGTGAATAGTTTTGGGATCTATGCTTTGAACAGTGTGTCTCCATATGGTCTCAATGAAAATACAGAGGGGCATACACTAGTTTAATTTTAACCACATGCGTTTATTTTAAGAACTGTTTTGTGTGTAAAAGAGTATTAAGAAATCAAAGCTGGGTTTTTGTATAACATCTTTTCAAACACTTGCGTTTATGCAGTTTACTATTTCAAGCCATCTTTCACTCAATGAGATTCAGGTGGTTGTACTTTATTCTGACTGGTGGATGTTTTTTTTTTTGGTGCCTCTTTCAATTATAAAATGGTGGCGGTGTCTGTCCTCTGTGCAGGGACGCCTCAGAGAGCAGTCGTTTGAGCCCCCTTCCTGCAGAGAATAACGATCTGGAAACACCGAGCCAGTGTTGGCTCCTTCATGTTAACCCTTTCAAAGTATCGGCTCAAGATTCTACAAAGAGGCAGATTATCGGTTTGCCCTGGGTAACTTTTAAGTGTAATCGACACGAAAAAAAGAAAAAAAAAAAAGACAGAAGATAAACAGAGCAAGGGTCATACAAACAGATCCTTTTAAAACACAAGAACTTTAGTGTCGCACATGTAATGGTCTTCCAAATGTTCAACGCTGTACGAGAGCATTTCGTTTCCATAGAGAAGGATCAGATTCTTTGGGGGGTTCACTTTGTGCCATGTAGATGTTGTATCAGCTTCCATTCACGTAGAGAATCGTGGAAACACACGGTTTGACCGGAGAGGCCTCCATTTTTGCATATAACTGTACCGGTCCCTGTGGGAATTTTTGGCTTAGGGAGGCAGACGTCAAACAGCTAGTGTTTCCATATTGCCTGCAGAGCCCATCGCCTCTCATTCCTCTTGATTTGATGTAACCTGAACAGGCAGGGGCCCTGTGGTTCTGTACACTGGGACCAGCCTGACAGGGTCCGGAGCAAGAGGCTGTTGGTTTAAATATCAGCTAATCTGATATGTCAGACCAAAGGCTCAGATTTAGGGCACTTTCAGCAAATGAAAACATTCCTCTGTAATTTGATATCATAATTAGCTGGGGGACAGAGAATGCAAGCAATTTTAAACAAACCAGGTTGTATCAAGGAAAAAAAAAAAAAAAAAGAAAAGGTCAGGTCTGCATTTCTGCTGTTGAATGAAAACCAGGCTGAATCTTCATCATAAAAAAAGCTCCCCTTGCAAGTTTTTTCTTTTTTTAAATAGCTATGGAAATGTTAATATTCCCACTGCAGCAACTCCCTTTGTTAAAGAACAATAGAAGAAGGAAAAAGTGCACTCCTAGTTCATTTGCTATAATTGCCACATAAAAGCTGTGTAATTACAGTATATTGATTTTTCATTTTAACAGGATCAAAAATAAACAAACAGATAACGTCCTTCCGGCAGGCTTTGCAGCGGTTTCCAAAGCGTGCCCGGACCTGAACGCTACACCTCGCCGTGGGCACAAAGCACCCGCCAACCTTTCAACTTGCTTTTCTTCCTGTGCAGGTAGATTTTTCTAGGGAGAATTCCACAGGCAGGTTTGAGGACACGGGTCACTTTAGGATCCCACGTCTCCCGGGGATGCCTCCCCTTCACCGTGCAGTGGTGCACAACGTGCAATCCCTTCGGCTGGGCTGAGGGAGGGTACAGGTCATTCTTTGCCCGGTGCGAATGGCTTTGAAAACAGCCCTCCGAAGGGGGGACAAATGTGAACTATCTGCACTGTAATGTACGCGGGTGCCCTCGGCCCATATCCATGGCAGTAAACAATGTGCGTAGTTAACCCTTTGAGAATCAGCGGCCGGACAGTGCATGCAGCAGAAAGCAGCCACGTGCTTTGCTTCTTCTATTTCTATGGGTAACCTGGGGAGTGGGAGAGGTGGGGGGGGGGAGAAATAGCGCAACTACTTTTCAAAATGCAAAGTACTTGCATCATTCTCCTCCCCCCAACTTAAAAATTTCTCTGGGGACTGCCTCTTTTTAACCCAGCTGAAAAGCATGTGTGCTAAGAAAGCTCCTGTGTACTTTTTGCCGGCCACAAGAGGTCAACGGCTTTGAAAATTGCCCTCAGAAGGAGCTGGCGCAGTCAAGAGCTCTGGCAGGTTTCTGCCAGTTAAACCTCAGCCCTAACCTGCACTCCACCTGTTATTTCAATCCAACTATTGACAATCATGCTTAAGGCTGCCACATTATCAGGAAAATGTTAAAAGCTCGGCATGCACAACTAGGGGAGACGCGAATATGTTGGGCCGGTGTGCGCCGATGCAGATTTTAAAAGCTGCCAGGATACGCACGTATCTCCCTGTTATGTTCGGTGTGTCTTGAATATAACAGTGGGCCCTTGGGTCGAGGCGAGCAAAGACTCCGCCCACAGGGAGGAGCCCTGTGGGCCCTTACCCCGACAGGCAGAGTCTCAGCAGAGATACAACTTTATTGTACAGCAACAACCTGTAGAGCAAGCAGACGAGTCTGGAATCAGAAGATCAGTCCAGTAGAACTCCGCAGCGCGGAGAGTCCCGGTGAATACCTTATCTAGGCGTAGCTTGTGCTGGCTGTCCCGGTAGTGGTCCGCAGCGCGGGGTAGGCCGGAAGCCGCCGATAGAATGCACAAGACATGATGGATCCGGTAGTGATCCGCGAGCGGGGTAACCCGAGAATCCGTGCCACAAAGGTAAGAGTACTCACACCGGAAGGTAGAGGCAGCGGTAGCAAGGCCCCGAGGATGACCAGAGCAGGATCGGCAGGAGTAGATGAGAACGATGCAGGAACTCACTGAAATGAGAAGAGAGAGAGAGATGGCTCTCAGAGGAGCGGATAGCCCTAAGTGTGGCAAGGCCCCTGAGGAGCAGGTACCTAGGTCACCCAGTAGTCAGTGAAGAAGTCCCAAAGCAGCGGAACTAGCAGGACGAGATTCCTTGCTAACTCGTAGCTCAGATGGTCAGCTGGGTTTAAGTATCGTGAGCGGGTGACGTCATGCGGCGGGGACACCCCCGAGGTTCCCACCATGACGTAGTTAAATGAATGGCAGGCACGTGCGTGCCTAAGTAACCCCAGATGAAAGATGGCTGCCGGGAACGCCCTCGCCGTCCTGGGCACGCCATGAGGGTCGGCGTGTGGAAGTGGAGGCCGCCATTCTGCCAAGACTTGGAGCTATATAGAGAAAGGAGGTGAGCAGCATAGGTCGCAGCTGTCTGCGACCGACGGGCGCAACACTCCCGCTGTGCACACAAAAAAAATGTCAAAGGCAGGGCATGAGTGTGGTCTGGGTGGAGCATGAGTGCTCCTGGATTTCACATTGAAATTAGCGTGTAAATACTTACGCGCACACGTGCACTCCGGGGTCCCCTGCCATGGATGACTTGTAAGGGAAGAAAATAAAACCAGGCAGATCGGCGGGGGTTTTAAAGTTCGGGGCTAACTAGGGGAGTTTGGAAGTCCTATCCCTTAACTGGGCAAACTAGGAATGAACTGGGGAAAACTGGTAAAAGCATCAGTACGCGTCTACTAAAATCCCCCCACTTATGTGGTAGAAGTGGTATCTGTGTGCACAGGCATGCGTCCACTTAAAGCTCGGCGCACGTGTGCACGCATATTTTATAAAATAGCCGTGTCCCTGGGCACGGGCCGAGAAACACACCCACACGTGCGCCTGGGCACTGCTTTGAAAGTCACCGTCTAATTATGCATTTGTGTGTGTGTGTGTGTGTGTGTGCGTGTGCGTGTGCAGTGAGTGCCCAAATGTCTACTAAAAATTAAGCTATCCAAATTAATTTCTTTCCGAATTGAAACTGCATTTAAATTTGCCTCTAGAATGAAAAATAAAAACAAAAAACAAACTGAAATCTGTGCCAGGCAAGCTACCAATTCTATGCTCAAAGCGATAAAACACAAGGCTGTTTGGTAGAGCTGCGACATAACAATAAATTCAAGTGATGTTTAACCTTGCACTCCTAACTTATCTTCCAGCAGCTCCGCACACTCATATCTAGTAGAGGGCGAGACTCAACTTAATATTTCTGCATTATGGATGATATCAATACCAAATTTTTAGTGCCTTGTATTGTTAGCACTGTTTGTCTGATTTTAAATGAGCCTCAGTCAGAGCAGAGTCAACCACTGTGATCAAACTGTTACCCAACTGCCTTGTCATGGGTTAGTACCAGTATTTATGTCACTAGAGGATTACCTGCGAACTATGGGAGATGGTGGGGCGACTCAGCACTACAGCCCTGACTTCCAAAGGCCCCCGCGCGCGCGCGCGTGCAAAACGCAGAGTCGACGCGTGCGGCCGGGCCTTGCGCGTGCCGCGTGCATTTTAAAAGCGGCCTGGTCATGCGCTCGAACTCCACTACGCGCACCAAAAGTGCCGGGTGCTCTCAAAGGGGGGGGCGGGACGGAGGCCGGCCAGGATGGCGCTGTCCCAGGGAAGTGCGCGCCGGTAGCCGGCCGGCGTGCGGAAACTACTTCTGCTTGAGAGGAGCAGTAAGTAGGAAAAAAAAAAAATCAGGAAGGGGGTAGCTAGGAAGGGGTTAGGGGGGGGGGGGGTCAGAGTGGAGAGAGGAAAGGGAAGGAAGGTTAGGCAGGGGGGGTAGGGAATTGGGGAAGGCCCGACTGCTTCGCCACATGTTTTACTCAAAAGATTCGTCCCATGAGCGCACGGATTTTAAAATCTGGCAGGCATGTGCCCGTGATCATCCAATTTTATAACATGCGCGCAGTGGCACGCGCAAGTCATATAATTGGCGCGTCCCATGTAAAACCGACCCCTATATGTCTAGGGCTTCATCGATCATACAAAATGTATTCATTTCTGTTTTTAATGATGTGCTGTTAGAACATCCAAGTATTGCCTGTCTGATGACATTTTTATTTCTTAGCTATTTTATATAAAGATGCTATTGTTATGTTATGTGAAGTTATTCTGCAGGCGACCTAGCGAATCCTAATGTATCGTTTTGAATTTCTAACCGTGTTATAACCACCACATCCTACGTTCCTCCCTTTTAACTGATTAGGTTTTGGTTAACCCACCTTCGTTTGATGTAAACCGATGTGATATGACTTGGGTCATGAACGTCGGTATAGAAAATAATTTAAATAAATAAATGTATCACATATATTTGGAAAAAACCGTCAATAACCTGGCGCCAGGCCAAGCTCTTCACACACACAGGGAAGCCTGCTGGGGAAGGACAGACCGAGGTGGAAGGAAGGTGGGCTGTTGGCATGATGGTTGGACGTTGCCAGGTGCTGCCACAGATCTGTTGTTTGGTATCAGGCAAAGATGCAGGATTAGTAGGCCTGGGCCTCTGCAGGGTACACAAGGGCGGGTGGCGAGATTACCATCTACCATTTGGTTCATGGGCATTCGGTATCCCCACCCACCCACCCCTTTTTCGGTGAAAGCGGTTATTGATAATCAATTATAAGCTGCAGCGAGGAGCGGGCGGAGGTAGCCCAAGCCCGTTGGGCAGGGTCCTGGATTTTGCTGCTATGTCGCCTGCTTGACATGTTATGTTTTGATGATCAGGGAACATGAGAAGTGGGGTGGGAGGGGGGGAGGGGGGGCAGATTCACACAGTGATGAAACTGAGCTGTACGGGAGGGCTGATCACACCGGTTAGTGGGTATCTACTGGGAGGTGACGGTTCACCTCTCGGGTGGCGACTGATGCTGGAAGCCCAGATGACTCAAGGCAGCCCCCACTGGAGGACACAATTGGGGGCCACTCAGGCATCAGGTGCCGGCGGAGAGGTTTAGGAACGAGGAGGGGGCAGTTGTGTGCGCCTTTATGTACCTCCATGACATTGTCCTGGCTTGGGTTGTTGTTGTTACCCCAAATAAAGCTTAGAGCCTTTTCATACCATTTGATATGTCTGTGTTTTTTTTCTGGGTTATAAGAGGGGGTTGTGGTGTACTAAGAGGGGGACGGGGGGTGCGTTCCGCCCTGGGTGACAACCGGGAGGTCAGCGGCCGCGAGCGGAGCCCGTCCTGTTCGCGCTGGAAGAAAAGGGAGGCCTCCGAGTTGCGGGAGCGCTGGACGGCCGCCTACAGCGCCACGGGTACGGAACCAGCAACTGCATAGCCTTTTCTTCTCCCCCCCCCCCCCCCGTGGCCTGGAAGTGGTGAATCCACACGGGCGGGAAGAAGGAAAGGTCACGCAGTCGCGGCCTGAAGCAGGAGCAAGAGCGACAGCGCTGTCCCGTCCCCCATCCTCCCCACCTGGCAGGAAGTAGAGCCGCACCAGCCCTCCCTGTGTCGCCTCAAAAAAAAAAAGCGGGGTAGGAAGTGAGAGAGAGTGTGCTTGTGTGTAAGTGTGTGTTAGAGTATGTCTGTGTGTGTGTGTGAGAGAGAGGGGGAATGTGGAAGTGTGTGTACAAGACAGAGAGTGCCTGTGTGAGGGAGAGAGGAACCGGAGATCACTGGGTGGGGGAGGAGGGACAGAGAAGTCAACGAGGGAGGGGGGGGGGGGTACCAAAGGAAGTATCCACCCCGGGTGCCAAATACTTTAGCTATGCCACTGAGAGGGGGTGTGTTGGAGATTAGGTTACGCCTCTGTTGGTTATATTTAAAAATCGACCTGGTGCACGCCAAACTTTCTTTTATTTATCCATTAAAAAAAGTCATGTCTATTAGCAACATAATGAATATTTTTTTTTGTACCAGTCAGCTTTCTAAATTTTTAAAACATCAGCATGAGGAGCTTAAGGAAAGATTGTATGATTCAATGCCATCATTAGAGGAATGATGCATTTTATTTCTGTTTGGATTGGGTTGTACTGATTTGCTATTTTGTTCATAAATGTTAGATTCTTATAAATGTTCTGTGTGCTCCCTCTTTATATAGTATATATTATTTATTTATGTATATTGTGATCTTTATATAGTATATATTTATTTATTTATGTATATTGTGATCTTTTTTACGTAATTCAATATTCTATTTGTATGATTTCTTATTATTTAATTTACTGAAATCAATAAAAAATGTTAAAAAAATAAGCTACGTGCTAGGCAGTAAGCCAGAACTGTCACAACGTTTTGAGAATTTTAACCAGATATTTCAACATACTACTACAGTTAACGTTTTAGAAAAACAAGCACAAGATGCATGTTCAGATAAACAAAAGTGGGTTTAACTGATGCAATTTCCTTCTCATGAAATCTTGCTTTCTAAAGGGCAAAAAAGCAAAACCACAAATTTGCCCCTGATATGTGCACAAACCATGAAAAAAAAGGATGGACTCAGATATGGAATTGCTATTCCTTTTACTAAAAGTATACAAATAGAAATCAGCAGGCCCGAATAGAGGCTTAGCAAACTTACCCCTAGAGTCATCAAAATGTTATAATTTTCACATGGATAACGCCCACGATGAGAGAGAGAGAGAGAGAGAGAGAGAGAGAGAGAGAGAGAGAGAGAGTCTTTATAAGGTTCTCATATAAGTAAACTATTTATACCACTGTAAGGGGCCGATGCAAAAAAAAAAAAAAAAAGCACGGAAAGCGGGCGCTGAAAAGTCAGCGCCCGCTTTCTCAATGCATGCATGGTGCCCGCAAGGCGGTTAGCTGGTTATGAAAACCGACGCTGAGCATATCGGCGGTCTTAATGCGGCTGAGTTTTTTTTGTTTTTTGTTTTTAACTTTTTAAAGAAGTACAGAAAAGCCGATTTTTTCTGCTTTTCTGTACTTCTTTTCAATGCACTCAGTTAATGTCTGAGACGCACATTTACTTTTTTTTGCATTTGGAGTGAATGTGATGAGCGCTATCCCATTCACTCAGCATTGGACACGCGTTAAATAAGCGCTACTCCCCTTTTTGCATTAGGGGTGGATTAGCGCCTATTTAACCCGCATCCGACTGCGGGTTGTACAGTGCGCTCAGCTGAGCGCACTGTATTGCATTGGCCCCTTAGAGGGGCAACTAGTAACTCAATGTTCTCTCACCCTAGCTCGATAGTCCATCAAGCTAGGGCGAGAGAACATTGTAGAAATCTCATCTTTGTGAGACTTTCCTCACTCCAAATGATGTCAAATCTTCACTGAGGCGTACTGTGCAGTTTGTACATCTCACTCTGCATGTAAAACTTGCCTCCAAACCCTACACCACCACCAAAAACCTCACCGAGTTACAAGCTGGCCCTCCTATAGCACTATATAATAGTTGATTACTATGTGCAGCACCCCAGAGGCTCTTTTTCTCTCTCTCCTCTTCCTCTCCCGTCTCCCCATGCCCAAAAGTGCCTGAAACGGAATTTATAATATTTATCGCAAATTCCGTTACGGCCGTTTCGGGCATATCACACAGCTTATCAGCAAGCAAAAAAGGTGTAGTTATTTCCGGCATTAAAAGCGTGCGATAGTGTGCGTTACTCTATCGTACGGTGTGATAATGCCCCTCATTTTCATAAATCCCTCCCAACCCCTCCCTACTCCCGCCCCTTTGAATAAATTGGCCAAGTATGTATTCGTGCCGTGCGCTGTGATAACTATCGCGTGTGTAATGGCGTTAACGCCATAATGCGCTTTGATGAATGACCCTGTTAGGTTAACTGCCTCTGGTGGCAAGTTTGACAAGCACTAGACTGTTGCTGCCACTGCCATGCTTCTAGCCGAGCCTGCCTCCGAGCCAGCCGTGCTCAGTTCTGGCAGCAGCAGCGCCAGCTTTCAAAAGGGCCCTGCAGCTGCCTTGCCCACTCGCATGGGCTTCCACGGTAACAGGAAGCCCGTGTGGGAGGAGAGGGTGCCACAGGGCCTCGCGGGCACAATGGGCAGCCGAAGACTTCCCACTGAACTTCCTTTTGAAAGTTGGATCAGAGCTGCGCCAATCTAGCAAGTGGTTGGAAGGTAAGAAATATACAGGGGCAATCTTTTTATGTATATCACCTAGACCTTTTTGTGTTAGGCGTTCAATAAATTTTCTAAATGAAATGAAATGAAAAAATGAATGAAATCTGGGGAGTCCCTTTGCCTCTCTTCTTCATAACTCCCCACACAGCCTTGGGTGAGATGGGAGTCGGCCACCCTCCCACCATAACCCTCCATTTAATTTGGAGGGGAAGAGGTTTCCCTCCTACTACCTAGCAGCCTATGGGCACCCAAGATGTAAGGTCCAATCCTGGAAACAGGGTACAAATACTGTAATTGTGAAGTTCCTACCTATCATTTATCCTTTGAAATGGATGCTCCTAGTATACAAACTCCCTTTCTGAATTCC
Organism: Rhinatrema bivittatum; assembly: GCF_901001135.1. Taxonomy (NCBI): domain Eukaryota; kingdom Metazoa; phylum Chordata; class Amphibia; order Gymnophiona; family Rhinatrematidae; genus Rhinatrema; species Rhinatrema bivittatum. The sequence continues at coordinate 340,762,160 of NC_042620.1, read as the reverse complement.
ATGAAGAAAAAGGGAGTTTTCCAGCCTATTGAAAATTGCAGTTGCATAAAACAATGTAGTAACTAACTAAATATCCTCGATTCAATGACGAAGTCATGGAGAAGCTCTTGGCAAGATACCTCATGCTGTATTTAAGAAGTCAATCCAAAGCGGCATAATGTCGGAGCTGCGACCGGAAATGCTCATGCTTTTTCTGGAACAGAACATTTTGATTTTTGCCTGCCACGCTGGAGAGGGAAAACAGAAGCTCGGTGCGAATGTACATGAAAGTCGTCAGCAAATGGCACTGCCGTCCTGAGAAAGCAGGCCGTCTACTATCAACAGAAGTTTAGGTGAAGGAGGCGCATGATTCATTATCAGCCCCTTTGCAGGCTTGAATTACCATTGCCGGGCGCCACAAGCACAGTTCTTGCGTTTGGAAAGAAACAGCCTAAGGCCGCCACAAAATCTATTCGTCTTTTACTTTTCCAGACTTCTGTGGCCCATTTTACAAATGTGCAGTAAAGAGCATTTTTCCCCTCGCATTACAGCTACTTGTTTACTGCTCTGTTCACTAATGGCCTGATTTGTAATCCCCCCCCACATGCGTAAAATCCAGGGCTATGCACAGAAGTGCCGGGCCGAAGGAAAGGGGTGGTCCGGGGGCAGGGAGGGGCGGGGCTGGAGACGGCCGGTACAGCAGTCATTTGCCGCTGTTCCGGGGAAGGGACTGCCGGCGCGTGCAAGTTGCAACTGCTCCAATGGAGTAGTAAGCAACAAATTAAAAACAAAACAAAAAAAAGGGTAGGGTAAAGAGTTTAAGGGGGTAGAAAGGACAGGGGAAGATGGAGGAAAGATGGGCAGGGGATAGGGAAGTTCCCTCCCAGTCCATTCCTTAATTGGAGCAGACTGGGAGGGGAACTGGGAGGTGCCTGTTCTCGTCGCCACGCAAAATTTGCTAAAGTCTACACCCCCCCTTGCGCGTGCCACCCACCGATTTGATAACATGCGCGCGCCCTTCTTTAAATTCTACCCCTACAGGTTTTGCGCCCTTTAGTGAATAATATGTTAAAATGCTACAATAATGCATGCAAAAACGCGCAATGCTGACCTCTTAATGCAAAAACTTTAACTACAGTTCTGGAAGGGTAATTCACATTGTCCATTAAGAGTGGCATCGAAGAGTATTTTTGCATTAATACGATCCCTGTTACAATTAAATGAGCTGATTTAGCTAATTTTGCATTTTAATCAGCCCATTTAAATTTTAATACTAAATCCATGTTAATGAAAAAAAGCATGCTACTTTTAATGCTGCTTTAATGAGTGTTAGGTAGTAACTTAGGTGCTCAACACGTATTAACGCCTGCATTAGCTGCTAACACTATTTAGTAAATAAGCCCCGTTATAAAGTTTTACATTTCAAGCAAAGAAATTTACAGTGCACTACATGGTAAAGTTTCAATATAAGCACACTGGGAAATACAGCAAGACAGCCTGGGGCAGGTTTATCGGCAGGGGGAGTCGAAAAGTGCCTATGGACGGCTTCCCCAATGGGACAGCTGCCCTGTTGCGTGGGTGACTTGTTTGACATCATCCGCTGTGGTGCTCTGCCGTCTTGTGGGCGGGGGGACAGCCATCTGTCCACATTTCCAAGGGCAGCCGGGGTTTTTAAATCTGCCACTGAAGGCAGCCATCAAAATGCAATAGTAATCTCATTTTAAGTTGAGCCCAACTGAACACTCCCTTAAAAATATATCTTCTGGATAAGACGGAATGGGTAATATTCGGCTCTTTTGACACTTCCGGTATAAAATTCAAGGAGAAAATCTGCACAAAATGCTTGACGGTGATCAAGCAACTGTTAACCTTGAAGGAAAAAGTCTCCATTTTTTTTTCTACTTTTGAGCTGTCCCGTTCTCTGACAAATCATGTTCATATTCATATACTTAACCATTAATTTACATATTTAATTTCTGACAGGTTGACAACTGCAGCCCTTCCATCCTCTCAGTGTAAGTAAGAAGCCAATTGTTATTCAGTGTATCAGTTACACTGGTAGTGCACTAACTGTATTTTATATAATGTGCTATCTGCAGAAAGGCAGATAAGAATTTGATTTAACATCCAATTAAAAGCCGTCATTGAAAAATTACTTCAAATAAGCCTTTTATTTTCTTTAATCAGTCTTCAATTCAAGCTTCTCTTGGACCTACTGAACCAAACATCAGGACTCATGAATTTTGATTAAAAAATTTGAGCCCATTTCTAACTTAAGCAGATTTTTTTGTTGCACTGTTTGATAGAAATTTAATAAATCTATGAATCCTCGCCAGCGTCATTTATCATCTTTTTTTTTTTTCCCCCCACAAGACTAGCCTATTATACCTAGGCAGTAAATTATGAGGAAGCCAGCAAACCAAAACTTTTAAGCCCGACACTGAAGAAGCGATATAATCACTTGCAGTGAACCGTATAATTATAGCAGAGTATGAATCTCTGAAACATTAGGCCCTGTTTTGAATATGCAATGCCCATGCATTGAGAGCTTGCTACGATCTGTAGCTGATATAATGCAGCAGAATTTAGGATCATACTGAACAATATATTGTTCAGAAAATGACAGAAAGAAGCTGCGAACAACAAGGTAAGGGGTGTAGATAAAGTCAATAAGGATAATTTATTGAATCGAAATTTCTAATCAGACAAAGAATTAAAGATCAACATATTAGTTGTAGGTCATAAATTTTTATTGGACTAACACAGTACATTTGTGACTAGCCTTTGAGAGCAGGTCAATGCAAAATGAGCTAGGCATGAAGTTGCCCAAATATACAAGCAAGTTAAGCGAATCAATCATAGATTTATATTTAACTGGTTTATGCAAACATGGGCCTTTCCAAACAAAATGTTTTCATTTTTCTTCTTGTATTTTGTTCATCAAATCTACTGTAGTAAGGTGTTTAATTGGAGACAGAAACATACTGCTCTGTTCAAAATGATTTAAAATCTTTCTACTGAATCTAGGATTAGTGATGAAAATATTACATTCAAAAGACATGTGCGCCTATACAGAAAATATACGTTGTCATTCTCTCTCATACTTTAAAAAAATTATATGGACCCATATAATGATCTTAGTCAACAGTTTACATGGAATCCTTTGTAATTTTCTCTTCTTACACTCTCACATGTAGATCTCAGTGGACAGTCAACGTATATCCATTGTTACCATTAAAATGTCATTGTTCAAATTGTTAAAACCATTTAAAAAGTTAATAAAATGTGTGGAATCTCTAATGTAGGACAGGAACTTTTCAACTTGTGGTTTTAAAAACTTATCTAAAAAAATGGCAAGAGGTTCGAGGAGAGATGCATTGGCTGAGATAATAGGTCTACCCAGGGGATCTATGATCGATTTATGAATTTTTGGAAGTATATAGATCGTGGGTGTGATAGGATGTTTAACTGTTAAAAAATCAAATTCTTTATTTGTAAGGAAACCTCCTTCTTTGGCTGTGGATAACAAGTTATCAATATCTTTCTTTAAACCTGTTGATGGATCTTTGTCCAATTTTTCATAAAAATTGTGATTAGACAATTGGCGGTCTATTTCTAATGTAGTTTTGTCTGTCCATGAGAGCTATGCACCCACCTTTGTCTGCAGCTTTTATTACTAAATTGGTGTCTTTCCCCAGTGTTATTAATGCTTTACTTTCTTCTATTGACATGTTATAATACCTCTTTTTAGATTGGATTTCTTGTTTAGCTTTTTTCAAATCATGTAAAATTAACTTTTCGTATGTTTGAATCATGGGATTGATGGTATTGTTGGGTATCCATTTACTGGGTTTTTTTTTAATATTTAATACCTTACTAGATACACAGTTAATATCACTTTTCAATTTTATATGTTACACCACATATACATGTTACCATTTTATATGTCTATTTTAATTATGTTTTTATGATTTCTATTTATTTATCAGTATGTCTCATTTGTTGTATGTTGCAGCCCCATTGTAAGAGGGCAAAACTCGGCCTGAGTCGGGCTTGTTTGAAATTTTTGTCTCTGTCCAATAAAGAATCCAGATTAGACATTTGGCTTCTAATTCTGTATTGTCGCCCCCACAGCTTTGTTAGCCTCCCTTGCTGTTTCATCAGTCAACATGTGATGTTGACATCAAGAATTTTCAGCTTTTCTCTCCCATATTGCCCCTTCTCTATAGGTTGAGTACTGCAATAATGCTTCACAACCAAACACAGGGCATAGATCTTGGACTGACCACCTTGAGTACTGGTTTTACTTTTCTATTCAAGTGGCCTTGATTTTTATTGCAGTAGCCACTCCTGGGGAGCAGGAAGGAATCTGAGCCAGATGTCAAATGGAAAATAGGAATGGAATATCTATTTATACTGGTGAAAAAAAGGAATGGAGCATCATTTATATTGGTGTAGCATATAGGCCTCTATCAGACAGAAGAAATGGATAGAGATTTAGTGGAAGATATTCACAAAATAGCTATGAAAGGGGAGGTGCTATTGCTAGGGGATTTCAATCTGATAAATATGGATTGGAACATTCCAACTGTAGTGTCTTCTAGAAGCAAGGAGATCTTGCATTCTTTGCAAGGAGAACTGTTCTGTTAATTGTTAATGGAACCCATGTGCTTACCAATGAGGAGGGTATCTCTGATATTATAATGGACAATCATCTGGGATTCAGTGATCATGGATGGTGTGGTTCAGTATAACAGCACAGGAAATGAAGGTTCATTTCAAAGAGTGGGTCCTAGACATCAGGAACACTACCTTTGTTGAAATGGAGGAGTACCTCTAGCAGTCGTTAACTGGATGGGAAAATATAGGGGAGGATCCAATTCAGCTGGAAGCTTCCAGGCCTCTCCCCCTCCCCCCAAAAAATGTAAGAACACATCTATTGTACTCAAGTGGCTGCAACATGATCAAGCATTGGGTAATAAAGTAACTATTTATATGGTCAGAAGAATGGATATTTTCACATGGGGTTTGCTTCTCTGCTCATAATCGAGCATAATGTTATGATATCTAACGTTAGATCTGTATCTGTCATGCAAAACTTGACAGGAGGCAAGTTGAAGAGAAAGCATGATTATCAATAATGCCAGGAACATAGGCTATGCATGCAATGCTAAAGAACATACACACCCAAAAGCAGCTCAGTTCTGCTCAGTCAACAAAATCTACAACAGCGCCTAATAGTTCTTTAGTTGAAAAATAAAATAGTAGACTTTCCATACTCATCTAAGCTGTCTACAGAAATTTACTAACAGTGATGAGACAGGAAAAATCCATTAAGTAATACTCTGGTAATTCAACATTGCCACTTGGGGCATAAGATAATTATCAGAAAGCCAGTGTAGGATCAACTGCTTTGCCTCAAATTGTATACTTCTACAATAGGATTTATTTTGCTTTTACCCCAAATTTTAAAATAATGGTCTAAATATTATCGAAATGCAATAAGAAAAAAAGGTATTAATATGCCAAAAAAATTGGTTAGAATGCTAAAATAGACAATTAATAAGCAAACAGTTATCCATGTGTCAAACCAGAGAAAAGATTTAACCTGGAACTGATGTACTCTAGCCATTAAAATGTTACTATGAAATCACACTTTTACATTTACATTACATATGGTGATTCTGAAACAATATGAAATGCAAAATGGAATAACAATATATTCACGGAGAAGGTGCATCAATCATACAGCAGTTTATCATTCAGGCTTTTTATTCATTTTCATATACAGATTTTGTGCACCAGCTATGGGGCAGATTTTCAAAGGGTTATGCGCGTAACCCCCGAAAAACTGCCCCTGCCTGCCCCTGTGCGCGCCAAGCCTATCTTGCATAGGCTTGGCGGCGAGTGCAAGGCCTGGGGCGCGCGTATGTCCCGGGGCTTGCAAAAAGGGGCGGGGCGTGGTCGGTCTGGGGCGGTCCGGGATCGCGGGCCGGCCGTTGGCCGGTGTGCATAAGTTACGCCTGCCAGGAGGCAGGCATAACTTCTTCAACAAAGATAAGGGGGGGGAGAAGGTGATGGGGGGGGGAGGGAACTGAGGCAGGCTGCGCGACTCGGCGCGCGCAAGTTGCACAATTGTGCACCCCCTTGCGCGCGCCGACCCTGGATCTTTATAACATGCGCAAAGAAGTAAAGGAAGTTCTCCCAGGTTGCAACCCTGGCATCCTTTTAGATCTTAGCACAAACTTTGATTTGACTTTTACACCATCACATGGATTGCACCCTCAACATTCAAATGCAATATTTCTCTAATAATTATAATTAAGCGCAGACAGGACCTTTTCGGAGGGCCTCAGTTTTATTGGGAAATAAAAGCGCACGCATTCGGTGTGCATGAAATTATTTTGGGGGTTGGAATTACTGCTTGTGGTGTGCGTCCGTGGAAGCTGGAGAGGGGGTGGATAAACTACTAACCTAATCACCGTACTAGACAGCATCCACCACAAATATCCTCAGGGCAATTATTTATTGCCCCTCCAATGTCTCCGTTTGCATCAGCACTTCTACACAAAGAGAAAGTGCCACTCATCGATTCTTTATGCACCCAAATGTGTTATGCTTTTGAACCACATATTTGTCTGTTTATTACCAGGCTTATGTGTTTAATGTTACCTACACCTTCCCTAATGTGCCAGATGATACAACTACACATCTGTGGCTTTTAAAAAACATCATGACATTTACAGCTCTGTTTCCATAGCTATTAAAGTCTGTTTATAGGCACATAAAAGAAAAATTTACCAAACTGAAAAAAAAAAAAAAAAGTCTTTGAGCATTATTATTTTGAAAATGTTGATTCTCCAATTATGTGACAGTTCAGTTTCGATGAACACGGGGGCCCAGAAGTGCATTCAATAATAGGTTGTTTCTCCAACACTTCGGAAGGGAAGCATTAATCAGCTACTTAATCTGTAAAATCAGTCTGCATCATCCAGCATCTGATTTTTATGACTATTATTTCTATAAATGATGGATAGGAAATCTACCTGCGGATTCTCTCTAAATAAGGCAGAAAGTACTAATACTTTGCTTTACAACTGATTACATTTCAACGGCTATACTTGAAGGACGGGGATAAATTTACCTAAGCTTTTTTTTTTTTTTTCAATAAGAACATCTGAGGTGTCATAGACCTAAACAGAAGTATTATGATGTTCTCTGTTCTATTCTCCATTCCTTTCCAAATAATTCCTAGGATTTGTTTGTTTTTCTGACCATCGCCGCACCTTGAGCTGAGGATTTCAATGAAGGGTCCACAATGGCTCCAATATCCTTTTCCTGCTTGGTTACTCCTAATGAGGAACCCAGCATTGCATACCTAAAATTGCTGCTATTTTTCCGCATTAAATTTCTTCCGCTATCTAGATGCCCATTTTTCCACTCTTGCAAGGTCCTTCTGCGGTTCCTTTACAGTCTCCCTGTGGTTTACCTAACTTTAAATCTTGTGCCATCTGCAAATTTGATCACTTCACTGGTCACTCCATTTCCTAGATCATTAAGAAATAAGATTACATCGGTCCAAGGACAGATCCCTAAGACACTCCACTAAACACTTCCTAGAATGGGAAAACTGATTATATTTCCTTTTAACCAGTTACCAATCGCCAGTAAACACCTCCCATCAAATGACTGTTTTAGATTTCTAGAGGGACTTTATTGCATGCTTTCTGAAAAATCCAAACACATTATTCTGATCATCTCACCTTTATCCACATGCTTATTTGTTCCTTCAAAGAATTCTAATAGGTTAGTAAGGCATCATTCCCTGTCCTAAATTCATGTGGGCTTTCCCCCATTAAGCCATGTTTATCCATATGACCAGTAGTTTTGTTCTTAATTATGGCTTCCACCATTTTACAAGGCATAAATGTCAAGCTTAGTGATGTGTAGTTACTCAAGCCTCTGCAGAAACCCTTTTTGAAAATTGATGTTATATTTACTACATACCAGAGAGAAAGAGAGAAAGACAAAGAGAGAGAGAGGCAGATTTGAATGAGAGGTTACAAATTAAGAGTAGTAGGCCTGCAATTTCATAGTTGAATTTGTTTAGAACTTTAGGTGAATACCATCAGGTCCTGGTGAGTGGCTACTATTTAGTTATTTATAGAAAAAAGGAAATATACCTTATTTACTCAGATAAAAATAACTTTTCTTTTTTTTATCTAGCATCATAAATGGTTTCATTGGAGTCTTGGTCATCCACAGATGTTTTGGGTGCAACTGATCATTGCAAAATGTTGATCATTGGTCAATTATCATAGTCTAAATAGTTCTCTTGTAATATTGTTTTTATATAGTTTTTAAAATGCACTTAAAAAACAAAATGTCCATTAAGACCTTCACAGGTTTCTAATAATTGTCACACTTACCTATAAGGAAATCTTCCATAGTTATATCATAAACACCTTTATCTGTTAGAAAATCTGTCAGTCTTGAAGACAAAACCTGCCCAATGTAACTGTGTGAAACCCCAGCCCCAATGTTTTGATGCCAAATCAGTGTTTCGAAAACTGTATTTCTACTTCAGAGGCACAATTAGGTTCATATGGCTAGCACAGCTTTTACAGATTCAGATACTTTTAAACTAGAAAGCCAGCACTTGGACAGAAAACTGAGACAATTTCTAGTGAAACAGCAAAAGTTTGCTTGTATCAGGCTGCTGCTGTTTTAAGCCACTTCACATATAAAAGATTTTCTAAGATGCCGGCATAGGGGCGGATTTTAAATGGGTTACGCACGTAAACCCTTCCTGCACGCGCCGAGCCTATTTTGCATAGGCCCGGCGATGCACACAAGCCCCGGGACCCACGTATGTCCCGGGGCTTGAAAAAAGGGGCGGGGGCAGGACCGAGGCCTCCAGCACAGTGGCCTTGCCGGGGGATCGCGCGCCAGCGTGCGCAACCTACGCCTACCCAGAGACAGGCGTAAATAAAAAAGGTAGGGGGGGATTTAGGTAGGGCTGGGGGGTGGGTTAGATAGGAGAAGGGAGGGGAAGGTGGGGGGGGGGGGGGGGGGGGTGGAAGGAAATTTCCCTCCGAGGCTGCTCCAGTTTCGGAGCGGCCTTGGAGAGAATGGGGAAAGCCATCAGGGCTCCCCTAGGGCTCAGCGCGCACAAGGCGCACGTGTCCACCCCCTTGCGTTTGCCGTCCCCGGATTTTATAACATGCACGCAGCTGCACGCGCATGTTATAAAACCGGGCGTAGATTTGCGCGCGCTGGGTTGCGCGCACAAATCTACGCCCACGCATAGATATGAAAATCTGGCCCACCTTTTCTCTGACGCAGCAAAAACTTGATGACATCTGGCTGTTACTATTAATTTGTTAATTTGCTCAATCGCCTCACTCACACTGATTTGTATCAGTTCCTTTGAGTCATCACCTAGGTTTGGAGAAAAAAAGAGTTCAGGTGTGGGTTTCTTCCCAATATCCTCCTCAGTAGTTTTTCTGCTATAGCCTTATCTTCCCTGCGCACTCCTTTTAGCCCCGTCATCTAAAGGCCCAGTTGACTCCAGCACGTGTTTTTTTTTATTCTAATGTACGTTAGAAAAAAAAAAGGTTTTTATTAATAGCTTTTGCCTCTTTGGCAAGCCTCCCCTCAAATTCTTTCTTGGCCAGCTTCATTAATATTTTACATCTAATTGGGCAGTGCTTATATGCCTTGCTATTTCCCTCATTATTTTTAAAGATGCTGTTTAGGCCTTGATAACCTCTTTCACAGCACCATTTAGCCATGCTGGCAGGTGGCTGCTCTTCTTTTGACCATTCTTACCCCTAGAGTCATCAAAATATCAAAATGTTATAATTTCGCATGGATAATGCCCATGATAAGAAAAAGGGGTGTGTTCATGATAATTTTAAATTTACTGCTTTGCATAGGTAGAATTGTGGGCTGTGTTAAAGCTTTCAAACCCCACAATACTTGTATGTTGCTACTTGTAAAGTGCCCAGATTGCTGGGGGGGGGGGGGGGGGGGAGAGAGAGAGATAGAGAGAGAGAGCCTCTGGGGAGGCCTTCACAGTATTCAACTATTTATATCACTATAGGAGGGACAGCTAATAACTGTCTCTCTCTCTCACACTCCAAGCTTCATGTAGACTTTTAACCCTTGTAATTCATCCTTTTAATGCTCTTCTAATTAGTTTTGCCATCTTATCATAGCATCCTTTTAAAAGTTTGTGGGGTACATTTTAAAAGACAGCGCGCGTACTTTTGTTCGCGCATCAGGTGCGAACAAAAGTACGCTGGATTTTATAAAATACACGCGTAGCCGCACGTATCATAAAATCTGGGGTCGGCGCACGCAAGGGAGTGCACATTTGTGCAACTTGCGCGCGCCGAGCCTTGCGCCCGCTGCCCGTTCCCTCCGAGGCCGCTCCGAAATTGGAGCAGCCTCGGAGGGAACTTTCCTTCCACCCCCGCACCTTCCCCTCCCTTCCCCTACCTAACCCACCCTCCGGGCCGTATCTAGACCCCCCCCCCCCCCCACCTTTATCTGAAAAGTTATATTGCCTAGGGATGTGAATCGTTTTTCAACGATTAAACTTATCGTCCGATAATTTTAAAATCGTCATAAATCGTTAAAGAACATGATACAATAGGAATTCCCTCGATTTATCGTTAAAAAATCGTTAGTTAGTGCGCACTAACGGGTTAGTGCGCACTAACAGAAAATTATACTAATTGACACTTTTCAGGTCAGTTAAGGTCAGTTTAGGAATGAATATGTATTCCTATTGGCTGGCTGCCCTCTTATTTATTGATGTTACCAAGGTTCCCACTGAGGTGATGGTTGGGGGGGATAGGAAATGGAAACGGTTGGTAGCTTGACAAAAAAAGTATTGTGATCAGTCAATGTGACTAGAACTAGTGCCCTATCCCTGATACCAGGAGTGTTGTGATCTTCCTGCACGCAGTGCCCTATCCCTGATACCAGGGGTGTTTTGATCTTCCTGCACACAGTGCCCTAACCCTGATACCAGGGGTGTTGTGATCTTCCTGCACACAGTGCCCTAAACCCTGATACCGGGAGTATTGTGATCTTCCTGCACGCAGTGCCCTAACCCTGATACCGGGAGTATTGTGATCTTCCTGCACGCAGTGCCCTAACCCTGATACCGGGAGTATTGTGATCTTCCTGCACGCAGTGCCCTACCCTGATACCAGGTGTGTTATCAAATTGTGTGATTGTTGCAAAACACATTGATGAGGTCTTTTTTGATAGCTACACTATTTTTTGTGATCACTATAAGTCTACTTTGGGTCATATTTTTTTTAGGGAGGGTTAGTGTTTCCATCACTGTTTCACCAGATCCTTCATTCCAGTGAGAACTACATCTCTTTTCTTGGACCAGTCGCTCCATGAAGCAGTCAATTATGGTATCTAGAAACTTAACATCCCTGACATGCCCTATGAGACTTTCACTCAATCAATATTTGGCGTAATTGAAATCTCTCATTATCACTTTGTTTCTATGCTAAGTATCCTGTATAATCTCTGTCAGCATTTCACAATTCGTTTTACCATCATAGTCAGGTGGACGGTAGTAAACCCCCAGTGTTATATTCCTTCCCATTATGCACTGAATTTCTTTCCATAAAGATTCTGGAATGCAGTTTGCTTCCTGCAGAATGTGGATCTTATTTGGTTCTATGCAATCCTTGACACATCAACACCACTTCTACCTCTTCTGTCACTTAAAAATATTTTTTATGCTTGTATCACTGTATGATATTGGTTATCCTTATTCCACCAGTCTCGGAGATGCCTATTATCTTAATATCTCTAATGCCATACATTAACTCTTCCGTCTTGTTTTTCAGGCTTCTTGTATTCTGACATCTAAATTTATTCTTTTTTCACACCCTTCTTATTGGTAGTTGATTCAGGGACTACTATTTTTTTTTCAACAGCCTCATAGTAATGGCAATCTAGTACCTCTTGTTTAAAAGTATTCTTTGTGGATACTATACTCTGAACCATGTGCTGTTTGAGTGACTGTCAGCTTTCCCACAAGGTTTAGTTTAAGTTTTTCTATTTCTGCTGAAAAAGATTCCCCAGTTCCTAATGAATCTAAAGCCCTCCTCCCTGTATCATTGTTTCATCCATGCATTGAGACTCTGGAGCTCAGCCTGCCTCTGCAGTCCTGTACAAGGAACTGATAATATTTCTAAGATCACTACCCTCAGCTGAAACTGGAAGACAATTTCAAAGAATGCTAATTGTGATATTGGAGAAAAATGCTAACGCTATAATCCTGCATCGAAGAAATGACTGCACATCTGACTCAGTCCATCTGACTCAGTCCATGACTCAGGAAGTACTGACTTCCTGCTCCAGGGAAACAGTCAACAAGCAAACAAATGTGTTTTAGTCCCACAAGGGCAGCAGAGATTTCCTCACAAGTTTATGAATGCCAAAAGATGTAAATCTTCAAGATGAAACTCGGCATCTGTTGTCACTATGGCATCAACAGTTATGGCTCCAATGAATAAAAAGAACCTGCAACCAAGTCAATGCCTCACATCCAAAATCATTCAAAAAATGTGAAAATATACAAACATTTTGAAGAAGACAATATTGGTAAATTAACGCTGAACGTAATAAAAATACGAGTATAATAAAAATGCAGTTCAAAATGTCTAAGTTGGTGAAAGACAAACGCAGTCCTTATGAAGCCCAAATATCCAGGATGTCATATCAAAAAGTACCAATCTATTTCCTGATTAAGACCATATGGATGTTCAGTCTGAAGTGCATCCAGTACTGTTCTCGCACATTCAATAACAAAGCGCCTATGGTACAGCATTATATCAAAAAAGTTCACGTTTACCCAATTATTGGGGCTTATTAAAGACCATGTGCCTGCACCAGTTCGGGGAGGAGACAGAGAAGCCAGAAAGGTGAATTTTAAAAGCCCGACATCCACATTAATTAGGAGATGCACGAATATGTCGGGGTCACTTGTGATGAGGGGATTTTAAAAACTGGCGAGATAGGCGCTTGTCTCCCGGAGCGCGCACTTCTCGGAAGTTTTTAAAAAGGGGTGGGGTGTGGGCGGAGCATGGGTGTTTCAGGGAGTGAACCTGAGATGTGTCGCAAAACTTTACCTCTGCTATGAATGATGTGGAAGTTAAAAATGTAGAGAAAAATAGGCAGATCTGTGGGGTTTTAGGGGGGGGCGGAGATAACTAGGGGGAGTGAAGACTATCAAGCCAGGAGGGTTTGGAGGACGTATCTCTTAAATGGATGAACTGGGGATGAACTGGCAAAACCGGAAATGGCATTGGCATGCGCCTCTTTTAAAATTACATGATTGACACGGCAGAAGCATGATTTGCGCACCCATTCACGCACCCACTTAAAATTTGGAGCACATGTGCATAAAGGTGCAGAAGCTATAAAACAGCCATGTCCTTGGGCATAGGTTGACATGTGCGCACATTGCTATTGAATGCATGAGAACAGTACCGGATTCATACACTTCAGACTTTATTTCCATATGGTCTTAATCAGGAAATAGATCGGTGCTCTTTAACATGACATCTTGGATGTTTGTCTTGCACCAAGAGACACTTTGAATTGTATTTTTATTATACTGATATTTTCACTATATTCAATGTTATTGCCGATGATACTATCGTCTTCGACTTTTTTGTATATTTTCAATGTGAGGCATTGGCGTGTGCATCTCCGATTGGTTGCAGGTTCCTTTTATTCATTGGAGCCATAACAGTTAACACCATAGTGACGTGAGATGCCGAGTTTCAACGTGAAGAGCTACATCTTTTGGCATTCATGAACTTGTGAAGAAATCTCCATTGCCCTTGTGGGTCGAAAGAATTTGGTTTGCCTGTTTATTGTTTCCCCTGAAGCAGGAAGTATTGACTTCTGAAATGCGGACTTTGGCAGATATGCAGTCATTTCATTGATGTAAGATGTTTGCACAACAGGGGCATAGCATTAGCATTTTTCCTCAATATCATAATTACCATTTTTCATGAGCAGTGAAGATATTTCCAAGCATCAATGTTGAAGGTAAGTACACAGTTTTTATATGGATATTCAAAATTATTTTAAAAAGTATTTTAAAAAAGTGCAAGTATGGAGACCTATGATTACACACATAAGGCAAGCAACAATGGTTGCAGTTGAGCTGTTCACAATGGGGCAGATTTTCAAAGGAGTACACGAGTAAGATATGCGTGTACCCCCCGAAAACCTGCCCCAAGCTCCCCTGCACGTGCCGTGCCTATGTTGAATAGGCTCGGCGGCGCGCACATGCCCCGGGACGCGCGTAAGTCCCGGGGCTTTCCTGGGGGGCGTGTCGGGGGCGGGTCGCAGCGGCGTGTCATCTGGGGGTGGGGCCGCGGGCGTGGTTCCAGCCCGGGGGCATTTCGGGGGTGTGGCCGAGGCCTCCGAAACTGCTCCCGGGCCAGGGAATCGTGCGCCGGCGGCCGGCCTGGTGCGAGCAAGTTACGCCCACCTAGGGCGGGCATAACTTTGCCACCAAAGGTAGGGGGGTTTTGAACTGGGGGGTGGGTTAGGTAGGGGAAGGGAGGGGAAGGTGTGCAGGGGTGGAGGGAACGGAGGCAGGCTGCATAGCTCGGCGCGGGCAGGCTGACGATTTTGCGCAGCCTTGCGAGCGCCGACCCCCCATTTGAAAAAAGGCCCAGCCATGCGCATAAACCCTGGGATTGAGGCGCACCGGGGTTTTAAAATCCGACCATGTAAGTTTAACTTTCTTAGGACACCCTAAACAGTAAATTTATATAAACTAGGTATATAATGGGTCCATAAAGTGGAAAATGTATCTTTGTCAATCAGCTGTCTTTGAATTATATTTAGGAAGTCCAGAATTTTGAGCATGATTGTTGATGTGTGTCATGTGTGATGGTTATTCTCTACATAGTTACCATGGCACATCATTTAATCTTGTCCATATTATGAGATACACCATGTTCAGGTGTGATCATTAATATGAACACTCATATGGACTTTATAATTTGGAACATGCAAGGATATACAACCCCACAAACTTTCTTTTAATTTATCTGAACATTGTTGTGTGGCCATGTTTCCATACCCTATCTACTCATTAATAGTAAAATGCACATATGATCCTCTAGGCACTGATAGTACCTAAAACCAAAATAAAAGGATATGCTTTTTACAATGTGTTCACATCGGGCCGGATTTTAAAAGGGTTACGCGCATAAGTTATACGCGTAACCCTCTTAAAAGGCCCCTGCACGCGCCGAGCCTATTTTGCATAGGCTCGGCGGCGCGCAAGGCCCAGGACGCGCGTAAGTCCCGGAGCTTTGCAAAGGGGGGCGTGTCGGGGGCGTGTCGGGTGGGCAACGCGAATTTCGGGGGCGTGACGCAGGCGTAAATCTGCCGACAATGGTAGGGGGGGGGTTTAGATAGGGCGGGGGGGTGGGTTAGGTAGGGGAAGGGAGGGAAAGGTGAGGGGAGGCGGAAGGAAACTTCCCTCCAAGGTTGCAGTTGAGGGAACAGGCAGCGCGCACCAGTCTCGGCGCGTGCAGGTTGCACAAATGTGCACCCCCTTGCACGCGCCGACCCCGGATTTTATAAGATACGCGCGGCTACGCGCGTATCTTATAAAATCGCGCGAACAAAAGTACGAGCGCGCGCTGTTTTTGAAAATGTACCCCATTGTTTTTTTTTAAGCTAGTCCATCTCTTTAAAAACTTACATACTTAATAATAAAGCTATGCCTACATTAGGTGCTTAACTCAACTGGCCATGGGCAATTACTAAAAACAACCTGTACTCTTGCAGGGTACTTTCACTCTAGTAATGGACACATATATTTCAGGTGTTTATTGGAATGTAATGCTAAAAGTTCTAGAAGGCTCTTGTCTTATTTATGAGACTGTAAAATTTATGTAGCAGGGTACCTCCTTTTCTTTCTAAAAACAAATTAGCATTTTGTCAGCCATGCTGTCAAATTAAAACATTTTTTTCTTGTGCTTGGTGGGACTGAAAGCCACAATTTTCCAGCATTAATTATATCCACTGCTGGGGTATGCACACATACTGATGCATTAAAAAGATGGCAGCTCTCCAAAGAACCAGCAGCCAAGAAGCCGAAATACCCTTCATAATTATATGAGGAATAATCTAGTTTTATGAATATATACACTCTCTCTCATCTGCAGGGGTTTTTATTTTTTTTCCAAATGGCAATGAAAAGTAATACAGTATTCTCTATTCTTTAATTAGGAGCACTCAACAGAATTTGTAAAAAAAAAAAAAAAAAAAAATAATAATAATCCTTTCAAAGAGCTGGAAAGGCACCCTTTGGAATCAAAGATAAGATGCATATTTACAAATAAATACCACACAAGCATAGTCTGTCACAAAAGGAAAGTGTTGATGCTCAGTGTGACAATAGATGGTCTTTAATGGCAATTTTTACACGCACTCGCCTGATATGTGTGGGAAAGGAATGTTGGATGCCTTTCCTTCTAACGGGAGCTTTCATCATCGGTGTTTTACCTCATTTCCCCCTAGCCCAACAAAGTGCCTTCTGGCCCCCTTTCCCACTATGTCACCTGTATTTTCCAGTCCTCTGATACACTTCCTGCAACACAGTCCATTCAATAGAAGAAAAGCCATGGAAACTGCATACTCATATTTTCAATGTTCTGTACACAGTTTATGTAAGCAATAAATTACAATTAACACAGTCCATGTTTCAAATGATGCCAGTGCTAGGACAAATTGTAAAATAGCTGCCACTGGAGACAGTCACAGGAATTAAAGCTAATTGCTGTTTTAGCTGCTCCATTCTGAGAAGTTTCCATGGAACTGCGAACTGTAAATACAGCTTTATTGACTTTTAGGCTGCTGCGCGTTACCCGGCTATTTTGTATCCTCTTAACATTTCTAAAGAGCTATGAAAGGGTAGACGTTTGTAGCTGTACCTACTGCACAGATCTCAGGTTGTTCATATGTCTTTATGCAACTTAGGGAACGACACATCGGGTCAAGGAAGAGGGCAACCCCAGCTGACTGTAGGGCAGCCAGAGAGGGTATCATGTTCCAGGCATCCCGCCCAGCAAAATCTCTATTCCAGCTACCGAAAGTCAAAAAAAGAAGAAATGGGAAAATTAAAAATAAGCTACTCCTTGGGGTTAACGGCACATGTTAGTGACATTGCTGGGGTTGATAACAACCCAGAGGTGATGCAGGGTCGATGCACTTTGGCACTGAGGGGGCAGATCGGTAATTGTTTGCTTACCCCATCACCCCCAGAAGGAATGGGGCAGAACTAGGCATCAATTCCAGCTCTTGGCCAGCGGAGACACTGGAAGCGATGGCAACAATCCCCAGGAGAAGACGAAAGGGTAGCTGAGGAAAAAAAATGTTTTGCTTTCTTACAGCTTATCCCCATAATCCTTGGCAGGACCTGCTCTACCTTTCCTTAAGGCAGCCATATTGTGTGACTGGAAACTTTTAGATGTGTGCAATTTAAATTGTTTATTTACATTTTGCTTTTCACCACAGATTACATTCAGGTACTTCCCTATCCCCAAAAGGTGGGGGGGGGGGGGGGGGGGAGAGAGAGAGAGAGAGAGAGAGAGAGAGAGAGAGAGAGAGAGAGAGAGAGAGAGACACTAGCCACAATGCCCCACACTAGATAGGTATTTATACCTCTATATGAGGCCTACCTAGTAACTCGAGGTGAGGTTTAGGTATTAGTGTAGGGGTTAGGGGTCACTTTGACATTCAAAGTGAGACGTACGAACAGAACAGTGCTCTCTTGGGAAGATTTGATGACCTTCGAAGTGAGGAAATGCACCCAAAGATGAGATCTGTGCAATGTTCTCTCAACCTAGCTTGATGGACTCGCTACCTGGGTAACAACAAGCTAGGTTGAGAGAACACTGCACAAAACTAATCTTTGTGTGAGTTTCCTCACTCCGAAGGTCATCCTTGTGATGTTGTGCAAGTTGCCCAATGTCACAAGGAGTGACAGCGGGACTCAAACCCTGGTCTCCTGGTACTGAGACCATTATGGTCTGCACCATTATTTCAAGAAGCCCCCAAAGCATAAACCTGACATTTTATAAAATGGATCCACTTTATAGCAATGATCTCCCAAATTTTTGTGGGCTTTGTGTACACATTTGTGCGTGTTCTTCCTTGAAATGCCATTCTATTTTCCTGCACTTTTGTGAAATGTTTTTCCTGTGCACTCTGATTTCACAACCTGAGTCTGCCTGCGTACATGCACAGAGCTTCCAGAGGACGTTGCTGTACGGTAAATCTGTCCAGTGTCAAAAGACATTAAACCTGGGTCACTAAGCGCATTCTCCGATAAACACAATGAAAGAAAGCATTTTATATAAACATAGTTCATTCTACTTATTTTCCTACTAAAGGTTTGTTTTTTGACAGAATAGGATGAGACGATTGAGGGGAGGGGAGGGAAAGATCTGTACTTTTTATAGTTGCTGTGAAAAAGCATTTCAAATTATCCATAATATTTTAGAACTTTATGTCACTAAAATATAAACAAGTGTGGCCATAAAATATTTTAACACTTGGCACAGAGAACCAAAAAAAATAATATTTTTCGATTAAGGTTATTTTTATTGCTCTGGAAAAGTTTATGTAGAAACTTTTAAGGATCTGCCAAGTGAAAGTTAAAAAAAAAACAAAAAACCCACACTATCCAAACTGGCTGTCAGCCAAGCAGAATGGAACACTAATACTTTGATACATGCCAAGTGTGAGGCATGCTACACTGAGGCAAAGCAGTTAAGTATCTCCCCAGGTTTAATGCTACATAAAACATCGTATTTCCACCTCATAAAGCTTTATACTTGGGGTCCCATGTGCTCAGATTTTGTGCAGTTTAATCCTCTCTCTCTAAGCAGTCAGGAAATGGACAGTATGTTAGGCAGAGGACTGAAATGTTTCATTATGAAAAGCCACTCTCCTACTGCTGGCACCACAGAGCCTAGATATTTGTCACCTGATGCAAATAAGGGGACAGGCAATGTACTAATGTTTAATTTTATTTTTCAACTGGACAGGTTCTACAATTGCTACATAGCAATTATTACATGCCAGTGCTAAAATATGAAGGCTTTGATGGATGAACCTCTGCTGATATAATTACATTGTGGTCTGCATACAGTAATTTCACGGGCAACATTTTGCAGTTCCGTAGTTTTTATCGCATTGGTTTACTGCCTTCGATAAGATCTAAAAACGGGTAAAAGGCATGGTTTGGGAATTTTTACATCAGTTTTCTTGCTCTCGTAAAAACTCGGCAATTAGGCCTTTTCTTTCAAGATCCTGCTGCTATCATATTGTTATGCTTCATCATGGATTTACTACTGGATGCATGAAGAAAGCCACAAACCTGTGAGTCATGGTCATCACTACCACAATGACAAAGAGGTATACACTGTGAGGCCAATGTACTAAAATTTATGAATGCTGCTAGCACAAGTGCTAAGGCACATTAAAAGCCCGCATTATTGATCACAAGCAGTTAACGTGCATTAACAGGGCTGTTAACATGTGTAAATGAGCTTGCACTGAAATGAGGTACAGCAATGCAAAACTATGCTAAATAACTTATTACCTATTAGTGCATCAAAAATCAGCATAGAAATATGCAAAATACATCTCAAAAACAGTAATTAAAAAGAGTAATTACACCTCAGGAAGGTGTAGTTTTTTACACTACTGTTCACATATACACACATACTTGTATGTATATAGGGTGATGTAGCTTTTAATACCTCACAGGTATACCTCGTAGAGACCATATTTTATCGATACTTTACTCACTACACTGGCTACCTATTGAATACAGAATAAAAGATAACATTCTTCACATTATACATAATCTGTTAATTGATGACACCTCAACTTGGCTTAGCTCACAACTTCAAACCCACAGACCGTCTAGAAACCTACGATCAGCCCATAAAAACTTATTACAAATGCCTACTGTAGAAATAGCCCGACGACATCATGAGACAACGTGCTTTTTCCGTGGCCGATCCGTAGCTCTGGAATTCCATCCCAGGACATATTAGACACATAGACAATAGGAAAGAATGTATAAAAATCTACCTTTTTAAATGCACTTTCAACATTGACGACTTCGTTTAGTTTTTGCCCCCTCCCCAGATTTTTATTTTACTTTTATTTTTAATTTTTTCAAATTTTCTGTACTTTTTATGAATTGTATTTCCATTTTTTACCTATTTATGTGTGTGATTTAATCATTATTTATGTGTATGATGTTAACCGTTTTTGATTACATCCGTATAAAAAACGGTATATAGAACATTTTAAATAAATAAAAACAAATAGACATGATAAGCATCGTGTTTACACTTGAGATCTGCATGGCAAAATTGTTTTATTTAATTTTCTTTTTTTTTTACCCATTTACATTTTCTTTATTTTAAAAAAATGTTCTTTTTAAAATGAATCATTTTTAGTCTGCACTAATTCCAATAGTGCACACTAACCTAAAATAACATGCACTAAACTGAAATAGTATACGCCATCAAGTGAATTTTCAAAAGGATTTAAGTGTGTAGATGTAACTACTATCGTAGCAATTTTCAAAAGCCTTTGACCCATGTAAAGTGCACTTACACGAACAAATCTTAGGGACAATTCAATGGCATATATGGTAGCAATTTTCAAAAGCTCACTTACTCGAATAAAGTGCATTTACTCAAATAAAACTCAGTTTTACGCATGTAAATGCTTTTTAAAATCAGGCTCTACGCGACTTAGCGCACACTATTTCAATTTAGGGGTAGATTTTATAAAACTACACCTGGGCGTACTTTTTTTCGCGCACCAGGCACAAACAAAAGTACGCTGGATTTTATAAGATATGCGCGTAGCCGCACATATCTTATAAAATCCGGGGTCGGTGCGCACAAGGGGGTGCACATTTGTGCACCTTGGGCCGGATTTTAAAAGCCCTGCGCGCGTAAATCCGGCCAGATTTACGCGCGCAGGGCACTCGTGCACCGGCGCGCCTATTTTGCATAGGCCGCCGGCGCGCACATAGCCCCAGGATGCGCGTAAGTCCCGGGGCTTCGTAAAAGGGGTGGGAGGGGACGTGTCCAGGGGGCGTGTCCGGGGGTCAGGGGGCAGTTTGGGATGGGTCTGGGGGCATGGCGCCGGTTCCCGGACCAGCCCCCGGGTTGGGTGATGGCGCGCCAGCAGCCCGCTGGTGCGTGCAGATTGACGCCTACCTCGGGTAGGCGTCAATCTGCCGACAAAGGTAGGGGGGGAGTTTAGATTGGGCCGGGGGGGGGTTAGATAGGGGAAGGGAGGGAACAGGCAGCGCGCGCCGGGCTCGGTGCGCGATTGCACAAACGTGCACCTCCTTGCGTGCGCTGATCATGGATTTTATAAGATACGCGCGTATCTTATAAAATCCAGCGTACTTTTGTTCGCGCGTGGTGCGCGAACAAGCACGCGCGCTGTTTTTTTAAAATATACCCCCTTGCACGCACCGAACCCGGCGTGCGCTGGCCTCAAGTCAGATTTGATCTGAACACGTATACAGTTTGCACAGTTTCATTGAGAAAAGTTAAAACCTTGACAACGGGGGGGGCCATCATTCATAAGTTGCAGACCTGTGATAATTAACTCCCTCCCCCCCTTTGTGTGTTACGTATGAGGTTAAAAATAATAATTCTTCTTTCAGAAAGATATGCACACACAAAGAACCCAAAAATTTCCAACTAGTCCCCAAAAGCTGACCTTTTCATTTGAAAGGCTAGAAAGTCATTTAACTTCCAGGGTTACTTGGCAAGCGAGCTGCCGTCTCTTCTGCGTTACATGGCAGCTGTATGATTTGGATTATTGGCAACCGAGTGCTTACCTAAACCCACCTAATTCGTTTATTTCATGGCATTCATATTCAAGCCAGGGTGCTTTGGCTCAGTCTGATACAAAGCTGCCGCGGTAAGAATTCTTTTTATAGTGCAATGCGTTTCCTGATTTACTGTTACTGTTAATGGGATTTTAAAATTTGCTAAACGTTTTTTATTTCAGGTTAAGAGTAAAAACATCGATATTGCTCTAGGTTAGTTCCAGTAAAAATGGTAAACAATGCCCCCCATCCCCCCAAAACCCATCATGCTACTAGCAGTTAGGGTGTTACTGACTGGTAAACTAATTTACAGCATGGAGGAAAGGAGAACATTTGTATTTCACGCTCCAATAAGGACAATAACGGTGCCATGGTTAATTTATTAAAAAATAAAAATAAAAATCGGACTATAAACGTGATGCGGCTTTCTTTCGGGAGACACCAGCTTGAGTCTGCTGCCGTTCTGCGCCACCACATTATGAAAGCCAGGCGGCTTGCGATCGCCACATTGAAACGTGAAGCTTCCGGCACCGCCGAGGAAAGGACGGTGCAGGACGGCAAGGGCCACTGGAACTTAAATGCCCATTACAAGGGGGGGCGCGCTGTTCAATTAGTGAAGCCAGGGCGTACCCTGAGACCAAAGCTTCCAATTAAACAATGGGACAGTAAAAGGATTTAATTACCTCGCCCTCTTGGACATCATCCCACGCAGGAGATGAGGCAGAAAATAAATTACAGGTCGCTAATCCTTATAAATCAGACCGGGACGGCACGTAATGTGCGACGCAACAAGCGCCGCTCGGCGGAGTGTGGGAACCAGAAGGGTGGCAGGGGAAGGAAAGAAAAGCCAAAGGAATGAAGTAGCCAGCAACAGAAACTAAATGCTCTTGGTATTTTTAAAATCAAAAGTACCAAAAACAATAAAATCAAAACCAAACAGAAGACCATTTAGTAAATATCGAATACATTGTGTGCAACAAAACGGACGGCAATGTCTAAGGGAATGTGCTTTACATTTTTTCACCACGTAGGCAACGGCATCGCCTGGTTCGTTTCATTTCACTTCGAAACCGAAACAATAAAAACATCCATGAAATTTTGTGGGTTTTTGGGTTTTTTTTTTAAATTTTGTTTTAGGGTGCGCTATTTCGTTTCTGTGCGCGCCGTTTGAGTTCATGCAGACTACTATAAGTCATGGGCGCACTGAATCAAAAATAGCGAGCGCTAAAACAAAACAAAATAAAATAAAGACAAAAAAAATCTGAAAAGAAAAAAAAAAAAGAGAGAGAGAACCACAAAACAGAATGAAACAAAGCCCGTTTTACTGCTGCACGCCCCTTTGCAATTTTAAGCTTACGGCTGCCGCACAGTGTGAGAGAAAGACACAAGGTGCATCGCTGCCAATAGCAGAAGTGTGCACTAAACATGAGTAATGAAAAGAGATTTGTTCATAAAGCACAAACACAATTTTTTACAGGGCAGTAAGAGACAGATGACAGACCCAGCTGGAAATCCTTTTTTTTTTTTTTTTTTTCCCCTTATTTTTTTTTTTTTCCGTGACCACAAATCAGGCATCTTGGGCTCACAGCGGGATAAGGCTCTGCCGGCAGTAATTGGCACCATCTGTAGTTGTTAGAGAACTGCCTGGCATTCCAGCATTTCATCTTTCCAGTCAAGGCATTCATCACCGGTCCAAAACTCAGCCAGCTGACACTGAAAGATTAACTTGCATTGATTTGCTTGGAGAAATTTGCCTAAGCCCCCCAGTCATCACTGAGAAATCCCGTTTAATAGCCATCACCATCCCAAGATGTTTACAAGGAGATTTTCTACATTGCTCACCACCCCCCCTCCCCCTTCCCTCAGCTTATTCCTAGTGCCCTCTCAATCCAAAGGTAGTGACCTAATATACAGTTATGAAAGCAATGGTATGCTAGCAGGCAAGGAATGGTTGGAATAAGGAGACAGCACATTCATACCTTTGTCTGCAGTAATCCTTCACTGGCTAGCTTGTTTCCAAAAATCCCTAGCGGTTGACATTTAAATGTTTTGAGCAAGAGGTTCAGTCTCTTGTTGCTGGTTAAGTTAACTTTCCATCACACAAATACTGTGAATTGGCACGCTTAGGGAAGGCCATTAACAGCACATGGTGTTATGTACCAGCAGTTCAATGCCACTTGCGCTGTGTATCTCCAGCACAGTCCAGTATCACCTTTAAAAATGAAGGCATGATGGTGCCAATGCTTGTACACATTGAGGTAGATTTTATAAAAGTACGCGCGCGCGTACTTTTGTTCGCGCACACCGGCGCAAACAAAAGTACGCCGGATTTCAATAGATACGCGCGTATCTGTTAAAATCCGGGGTCGGCGCACGCAAGGCTGCCCAAAATCGCCCGAGGCAGGCGTAACTTGCGCGCGCCGGGCCTGCCGCCGGCGCGCCATGGTCCGGTCCAGGGGCTGGTCCGGAGGCCGCGGCCACGCCCCCGTAACGCCCCCGATGACGCGCCGGCCACGTCAAGCCCCCCGACACGCCCCCCCACCCCCAGGAAAGCCCCGGGACTTACGCGCGATCCGGGGCTTTGTGCGCGCCGGCAGCCTATGCAAGATAGGCTCGGCGCGCACGGGGGGGGGGGGGTTTTGGGGTAGGTTTTCGGGGGTTATGCACGTAACTCTTTGAAAATCTACCCCATTGTCGGATATGAAATTTGAGCAATTAATACACAAGCATATATGCTAATGAGTGTACGTACATTTTGACAAACGCAAAGGGGTTCCTACAAGCTCAAGCTCCAAAATTGAATTTAATGGAGAAAAACTCCACAGTGATTAAAACAATCCCATTCTTTCAAATCAAAGTGTGAAAATAAAGGCAATAAGCAAATATACAGTCTATATATATATTAATATATACATATATATGGACAAATTTAATATATTTCTCATCTAGTTTTAAGGAGATGACTCTCCCTTCACCAGGTCAAAACAAAATGAGCAGGTCAGAGCAAACGGTGATGTTCAAACTTACAAATAAATGAAAGCCAGCTTCAAGGGGCCAGATGTATGGCCGAGGCCTTAGGGTTGCAGAACAGGAGACTCATCTTCGGATGGGAGATGGGGTGCTGCAGTTCTAGTCCTAGGTTAAAGGGGACAATGACAGCCGCTGCATGGTGATGACCCTTGCAGGCATGCCGGCAAGGGAAGCTGAAGTCACTGACAGCCTGGAGACGAGGGGGTTAGAAAATGAGTAAAAAAAAAAATAGGGATGGAAATAGATAGATAGATAGATAGTAAAAATAATAAAATAAAACATTCCAGACGGGTGAGGTTTGCTTTTCAGTCTCTTTATGAAAAGTACAAGGCTATCACTTAGGGTCGGAATTCAACTCCCTCTGTGCACCCACGTTAGCTGAATATTGTAACTATGCAAACATGAAAAGGTTGGTTCCCTCTAAGCTGCATGGGAGCTTGCTGCCCACGTTCCGAGAAGTGGGCGTTGTGCTGCAGCCTTCCCCCAAATGGGAGTCCCACAGGCCATGCCCATCCAAGGCGGTCAAACTGCAAGAGCGGCGGCAGGCTGCCACGCAGATTTGAGGCAACGTTGCTGATTAATCAGCTCCAGCTTTCTAGGGATTTAAAATCCACTGAGCCTAACACGGGGGGGGGTTGAAGGACCTAGCTCTAGACTGGGTGAACTGGTGGACAAACTGGTGGAGCTGGTTATGGCATGGACACGCCTGTTATAAAATTCCCCTCACTTAACGTGGCTGAAACCAGACTTTCACTGCTGGGCATGCACAAGCTTAAAACTAGGCACACACATACAAGCGCCCGGGCTATTTTATAGCATGCACGTGTGTGTGTGTGCATGCATGTTATAAAATTGCTGAGTGCCTGGGCACACACACACGACATATGCGCATATATGTGAGTCCGTGCACCCGTTTGAAAGTTTCTCTGCGGTCGATTTTAAGACCTGCGCGCGGACACACATATGCATGCGCTACCCCGCGCCGAGCCGTGCTGCCTTCCCCCGTTCCCTCCCAGGCCAGGGAACTTCCCTACCCCCCACCCCACCTTCCCTTCCCTTCCCCCCCCTATCTTTTTCTTGTTTTTGCTTTTGTTGTAAAACTTACTTCAGCCCTGCCGGCGCGCGATCTCTGGCTGTGCTGGGAGTCTCTGACCCCGCCCTGCCCCGCCCCCAGACCGCCCCTCCCCTCCCCTTTTTGCAAGCCCCGGGACTTCCATGCGTTCCAGGGCTTTACGCATGTCGCAGGGCCTTTTGAAAATCCTCCGGATTTACGTGCGTAACCTTTTGAAAATCTGACCCTCTGTGTATAATTTTTTAGTAGAACTTCAGTTGGTAAAATACGTAGCTTTAAATAAATGAAATACAGACGTAAAGCTGAATTTTCCAAGGCTTACTCATTAGAGGTGAACAGGAGTAAAAACTTTGTTTTGGGTTTTTTTGGGGGGAAGCGGGGGGGGGGGGTTTCCACCAATTTTATTTTGTTTCATGTTTATTCTTTTTTGTTGTTGTTGTTTAAAAAAAAAAATAGACATTAAGAAAATTGAAAAAAAAAAAAAAGAAATGGGGCCTCCAGAGGTCTGTCATCCCCAAAATCCATCCTTCGCACCCGGAAAAATGCCCGGGCCAGGATCTTCTCCAGCCCCAACTTACCCAGTCTGGGGGGGGGGATTGGCTGTCGAGACATAGGTTGGGCCCTGATGCCAGAGCTAAGGCCCAGGGGCAGATTCGGGCCTAAAGCCTGGAGCCCAAGCCTTGTACGTCTTCTTCTGTCTTCTATCCTCTTGTTACCGTTACTGGAGTCTGGGTAAACCACTCCAGGAGCGGTGCAGGACTGTAAGGCAAGACACTGAACCTGGCAAGGGCCAGACTTCCTCCTAGCCAGCCTGCACCCCCCCCCGCAGGTTGAGCCCTTGGGTTCTGGGGGCCAGTCGGTCTTTGCGGTGGCAGCAGTACATCAAGGTGAGTCCAGACAGTCTGGAGCCAGGCCTGGTGCCACCATGGGTGCCATCATATGGGGATGGCATAGGGAGCATGGGCAGGCCTGCACGGCCACCGGTGGACCTCATCCCACCGGCAGTAGAAAACGCAGAAAGACCATACTGCCACTCCCATGGGAGAAGAGGAAGCCCGTCCTGCAGTTCCTCCTATGCCGGCCCTGAGATGCATGATTGGAGCATAGAGGAAGTTCTGCTACCGCAAGTACTGAATACCACGGGGCCAGAACGCAGGAGGAGCCTCGGAACAGCTGCTCTCCTGAACGAAGGAGAAGCATCTTCATGCAGCAGCAGCAGAGGAAGAAGAAGGGGTCCTGTGGACCCGGCCTGCCGGGGGACGAGGTTGCAAGATGAGTTTTCTTGGGGGGTTGTTTGGTCCCATGTCTGAGACTGACATTGTTCACAATGAAGCAGAAACAAGGAACATGGCAAAAACTGAAACTGAAAATGGGAAAGTAGAAAAACACTTTATTTTATGATGGAGAATCAGTTGCAGGAAAGGTTGCAAGAGAAGGTCATAGGGTTGCATATGTGTCTGTGTTTGAATGGGAGCCTACCAGAGACGGGTAAGTGTGTATTAATGGCAGTCTGTCTGGGATTTGGGTGGGTAAGGGTGTGTGAATGGAAGCATACCTGGGTGTGTGTGTGTGTGTGTGTGTGTGAGCATAAGAGAGAGAATGGGAGTTGCCCTGGTTATGTGTATGTGCATGTGAGTGAATGGGAGCCTGCCTGGACTGTGTGTGTGTATGTGTCAGAGAGAGAGAGCGAGAGAGCGAGAATGGGAGCTTGCCGGGATTGTAAGTATGTGTGAGACAGAATAGGAGTTTGCCTGGGTTTTGTGTGTGGTTGTGTATGTGTGAGAGAGAGAGAGAGAGAGAGAGTGGGAGCCTGCCTGGAATGAGTGTGTGTGAGACATAGAGTGGGAGCCTGCCTGAGTTGTGTGGGTGTGTGTGTGTGCGAGAGAGAGAGAGAATGGAGGTGCAGGTGGATCCCAACCTGCCAGCTGCCAAAATGAAGAGAAAGGCCTGGGGCTGCTGACAGATCCCAACCAAAGAAGAGCTGAGACACTTGGGTGTGTGTGAGAGAGGACACATGTGAATATGTGTATCTATCTATCTATATGAAAGGGAGGATAAAGGTTGTGCCCCCCACTCCCTCTAATCCACAACAATCTTAGGGTGACTCAAAATCAAAAGTTCCCAGTTATGGAAAGTGTGAATTTTTATAATCCTTTTCAGTTTTATTTTTTGAGTGTTATTTGGTGTGTCTGTCGTTTTGAAATATTTTATTGGTGTTTGGGCACAAAAAAAATTGTACAGGAGGTTTTTAATTATTCAATCTTTTATTTGAAACTTTTATTGAAATATTATTAGTTTGTTTTTACTGTTATGATTATGTATTTATTTTATTTCTTATTTTTATTGTTTGATGTTTGAGGAATGTTGATGGTTTTGTTTTTTCATTGTTGCACTGCATAGAGTGTCTGGCTTCTTGCGGTTTCCAATTCAGTTTTTGCGTGTTTGTATTTCTACTTTATGGTTGCTCTATTCTGTATTTGGTGAGGGTCTGTTTATGTTCTGCATATGTGACTAAGGTAAGGTAGTCTCCTGATAGGAAGCGTAATAGTGTTTTAGGGCTTTCAGACGATCAAGCCCCACACACATCACAATAGGCCTAATACCATATGGGTTCCAAGTGTTTCTTTTGCAGGGATTTCTGGTTGGGATAGGTGTCAGTTTTTAGTTTGCATTGCTGGAGGGAGTTGAACTTTTTTTTTTGTGGGCTTGGGAAAGACACAGAATGAACCAGAGGGGGGCGGGGAAGCAGCATTGTAATTGTTCACACAGAGCAGCATAAAAGCTATTGCCGGCCCTGGCTGGAGCAAGGCTGGACAGGCTAGAGCAAGACTGCCGGATGGAGCAGAGAGCAGGAACTGAGACGATACAAACACAGATGGAGTCAGTGATACTGGGCAAGGGCAGGATACTGATGCAGGGCAAGGCAGGCAGTAGCAAGGCTGGACTGGGCAGGGCACAAGAAGAACAGACAAAGACAGGACTGGACATGGCAGACAGGGCTGGACAAAGATTAAGTAAGACAACACACAACATAAAATCCTGAAGGCAGCAAGGCTGGAGCCCCAAAGGCCACTAGGCTATAGGCCCTAAAGTAGAGAGAGGCCAGAAGTCCACAAAGCAGGATATAAGACTACAGCAGACCTGGAGACCATAAGGCAAGGCAAGGCCTAGAGTAGACCTCAAGGCAAAGAACAAGAAGGCTTGTAGACCACAAGGCAATGACAAGACAAGAATGGCCACGTCAGAGCTAAGAGTGATTCTCTGAAGTGACAAGGTGGTTCTGGCCATGCTGGGTTACATACGACTGAGACTTGGGCAGCAAGGAAGAGTTTAGCAAGGCTGATGGTAAGGCTCGCTGAAGGCCTCTGCAAGTAAGACAGAATTATAGCAGGCAGAACCAGGGCATGGAGAGGCTGCAGGGCAGCCGAATCTTGACATTTCTTTCTTCAAGTGACGGCATCCGCTGGGGATGCACTGGAGTAAATAAATTCTCCTGCATCCTCCCCAGCGAAGGGCACCATTTTGGTGTAAGGGCATGGGCCCGAGCCTTGGTCTAGTCCGAGGATCAAGTATAGAGACCCGGTCTCCGGGCTGGGCCCCAGCGTCCGGGCTTGAGCTGGGCCAAGTATCAGGTGTCAGGACCAGGACTCCAAACTGGGTCCTGGCATCAGGTCCGGGCCCAGACCTTGGTGTAGGCCGAGGCCTAGGCATTGGGACCTGGACTCCAGGCTGGACTTCGGCACTGGTCTTGGGCCTGGTGATGGCATTGGATTCCCCAGTGGAGAAGGTGACAGGGGGTTGGAAAATTTCCCATCCCGGCAAAATGTTTCAGGCCTGGACCTTTGCTCGGTTCTCAGCAGAGAGACCCTGACATGGGACTTAAGCTGAGGTCATGCTTGCATGTAGGCCACCGCCTCAAGGTACCAGAATTGTGCTTGGGCTTAGGCTACGGCCCCTGCTTTGGATCTTGGCCTATTCCCTAGGCACAGCCCCGACCTTGGGCCTAGGCATATGCCCGAGGGATGGCCTTATTTTTTTTTATTATTATTTTCAAAACGAAATGAGATTCCAATGACATTTTGTCAGAATTTAAATTCTTTTCTTTGAAAAATGACCCAAAATAGGAAATTTCATTGTCATTTCCTATTTCATGTCTCCCAAACGTACATCCCTATTACTTATTAAAAAAAAAGCAATATACATGCGATTGTTGCCCTAGCACATGTAATTATTATTTTAACAAAGGGTCATATATTTGTCGCTGATTGCATGCACAAGTAAAATTATACGTGTTAAAAAAAGGGCGGGCCGGAGGCATTCTGGGCCAGGGCCAACATTTATGCATCTAAGTTGCTATTTCATAATCAATATATGCATGTAGATTTGGCAGCTTACACCTGCTCTGAATCTGATGTAAATGATGATAAACATCTTAAAACTGGAATACTGCCAGGGTGGGGGTTCTGAGTGGAGGCTGAAGAGCCACGAGGGTCTTGATGACCTGCAGATGGACTGGGCAAACTGGTAGACTAATTGATAAAGCTGGTAATTTTATTGCTGCGTGCATGTTACAGAATCTCCTGATTTGCTTGCATAAAATCTGACTTACGGGGGGTAACTGCATGTAACTTATGCAGGTAAAATATCCATATGTATATTTTTTAAATTACGTGCGTTACCTCTGATCCGAATACAAACTATATAATCATACAGAGGGACTCGGCAATATATAATGCCAAACATTTTATTACATACACACAATTTTTTTACAATATAATTTACATTCTTTTTATGCAAGTTCCGCTATGTACCTTAATAACCTCCCTGCCATAAAATTTAGCTCTACAGTGAAGGAATTTAAGAAGTGCGCTACTACGTTAATGACAAAATTTAAAGAGAGAGGCTATCCATTTAAATGCATTAAGCGTACATATAAGAGGGCGTTATATGCAGATAGAAATAATTTACTTCAACTTAGTCCACGTAATAACGTCACGAGGCCTATATGCACTCTTCCGTTCTCTACTAGATCCCATTTAATCAAGCGTAGTATATTGCAACACTGGCGTATTTTGCAAGAATTGCCGGGTTTTGAAGAGCCACCTATTTTCGCAATGCGTAAAGCTGTGAATTTGAGATCCATGTTATCTAGAGGTGAGAGATCAGAGCAGCAGGAAGATTGGGGACAGGTCAAATGCGGGAAGTGTTCTGTATGTAACAACGTATTAGAAATAAATACTTTTAATGTACCGCATTTGAAGCACCCCTTTATTTTGAGGGGCAGATTTACATGTGGGTCTACTATGGTGATTTATGCTGTCATTTGTCCATGTGGACAGTTATACATAGGCTATACAAAGAGGCAGATTAGACAGCGGATCATAGGATACAAAAGTAGGTTAAGAACTGGTAAAATAGGGGTGCCGTTGGTTGCCCATTGGAGTGATGCTCATCATAATATTGAGGACCTCAAGTTTTTTGTTCTCCAACAATGTGACGTGCGCCAGCAAGGAGATATAAGTAACATTTTAAGAAGAATTGAACAAAAATACATTTATCAATGGGATACAATGCATCCCCGGGGTCTAAATGAAATGATAGAATGGGAGGCATTCTATGGAGTTTAGCAGCTCGCATATTTTATACAGTAGTTTGTATATTGTATATTTGTGATCTAAGTGTAAAATTTCTTTGGCAGAAAACTGGTCATTGGCTGTAAGAGGCTGGGAATTGACTAAGTTGACGATTCTTATGTATTAGGATGTAGCATATGGAATTGGTATGGATCCCGTCGTAGGGGTGAAGTGGAGTTTAGGACCCGGAGAGGAATGATGAGTATGGCTCAGGCTGGATTGAATAAAGCTTTGTATGAAGGTGGTAGATATTTAGTTATAAGGAGAGTTTTGATTCCTCCTATTGTGGATGTAAGGCACGGCATTGATTTTACCATGCCTGGTTGGCGTGAAATGAAGCTGCCGAGCATAGAGTACTGCAAATTTTTAGGATATTAAGTGACAGCATGTTCTATTGTTTAGTTTGTTTACATTTTGGACGTATGACGTATGAGGGGGAGGGTTAATTGTGATTGGTTTGTGGAGTTTAAATGGACATGCTATAGCGGGGCAGAATGTAAGCTCTTTTTGGAATGGCAACTGTCCGATGAACGCTGTAATACGTCTCCATGTAAGTAAGGAACTTTATATTATGAAGTCATTGAGGTGTACTGTGCCATCACAGAAACCTGGTTAAAAAATTCTGACATCGCCTTAACCAACCAACTACCTATCCATACATATGACATTTTTACCTTCCACAGACACAAAAAAAGAGGAGGCGGACTTCTTCTAGCCACCAAGAAAGAACTCAGACTGACCGCACATACAATCAAGACTGACTCCAAATTGGAACTGGGGTTAGTCAAATCAAAACATCTACAAATACTGTTAGTCTATGCTCCCCCCGGGAATTCTAGAAACGGACCCCTCCCCCCTCATAGAATCAATTGTGAAACATATTAACGGAGACCTACCAACAATGATTATGGGTGATTTCAACCTCCATACCGACGCTATACCCCGCTCTGCGAACTGCGAAGCCCTCCTCACCACCCTCAGTGCAATGGGATTCACTCAGACCATCAACAGCCCCACACACAAAGCTGGACGCACTCTGGATCTAATATTCATCAACTCCAATTTCTCTTGCACAACAGAACCCACATGTACCCCTATCCCTTGGTCTGACCATTTCTTGATTGAATCTTCCTTCTCCACATGCAAACAGACACTCTCCTCTCCGCACCTCTCTACCATTCAATTCAGGAAAGCATGTCCATCGGAGATACTTAGTGAGCAGCTTTCCAAAGAACTCTCTAACTTAGACCAATCTAATCCTGACTCAGCCCTTTCCTCCTGGCACAAGATTACTGAACAAGTTGCAAACAAATGGTGCCCATTAGTCTCCAAAACAATCAATCCAACAAAAAAGGGAAATCAACCCTGGTTCAGCTCCGAACTAAAACAGATGAAACAGGAATTGCGACATAAAGAAAATAGATGGCGCAAAACCCCTAACACATCTACCCTCTCAACATTTAAGGGATTCTTACATCACTACAGGACTTCTATTCTACAAAAAAAAAAGGAATACTATGCTAACAAAATACACCACTTCCAGTACGATGCCCAGGCCCTATTTGCTTATGTAACACAAATCACTAAATCAACCCCTCCATCTATTCCAGATGAACAAGCTCTAACCAAGGCGAATGAGCTCGCTGCATTTTTTCAACAGAAAACTCTAAATACCCTCGCCCTCCTCCCTCCAAACACTACACCTCTCAAGTCAGGAGAGAATTCCAACTCCCTTAGTAGACCCAAGTTCGACAGTTTCGAATATATTTCCACCAAAGAGATCGAATCTCTCCTAAAAAAACAGAAACCTTCTAGCCATCCGGCTGATAATATCCCATCGAAACTCCTGCTTCTCATCCCGAAGACGATCTCAGGACCTCTGACAAGCATCATCAACGGCCTTCTAACTCAAGGAAGTTACCCAGACAGTCTAAAAAACGCTTCTCTCAAGCCCCTCCTCAAGAAACATAATTTAGACCCCAATGTTCTGGCGAATTTCAGACCCATTTCTAATCTCCCATTCGTTGCCAAACTTACGGAGAAACTGGTAAACACCCAGCTTTCTGAATATCTAGAGGACCATAATATCCTATTCCCTTCGCAATATGGTTTCCGCAAAGCACGCAACACGGAAACCCTCCTCATCTCACTTACAGATCATATCCTAATGGGGTTAGACAAAGGACATTCCTTTCTATTAGTCCTGTTGGACATCTCGGCGGCATTTGATACAGTCAACCACTCCATCCTTCTAGATCGCCTAGCAGATATCGGCATCTCTGGATCAGCCCAAAAATGGTTCAAGTCCTTCCTCAGCA
Source organism: Rhinatrema bivittatum (assembly GCF_901001135.1). NCBI lineage: Eukaryota > Metazoa > Chordata > Amphibia > Gymnophiona > Rhinatrematidae > Rhinatrema > Rhinatrema bivittatum. The sequence continues at coordinate 340,728,173 of NC_042620.1, read as the reverse complement.
ATAGAACTTTTAAGGTCAAAATCAACAACAAAGAGTCTCCCCTAACAAATTCAACCGTAGGTGTACCACAAGGATCCTCCTTATCTCCAACCCTCTTCAACATTTATCTTCTCCCCCTCTGCCAACTGTTATCGGATCTCAACTTAATTCATTATCTGTATGCAGACGACGTGCAGATTCTAATCCCTATAACAGAATCTATCTCAAAAGCTCTTACCCATTGGAATAACTGCCTTCTTTCCATCACCAATCTACTTAACAGCTTAAACCTGGTCCTCAATACCTCAAAGACAGAGCTACTCCTCATCTCCTCAAATGAAAACAATTTTCCGCCACCATCACCTCACAATTCTCACATTACCTGTAAGCATGTTAGAGACCTTGGGGCAATACTAGACAATCGACTAAACTTAAAGAAAATGGTCAACACAACCTCCAAGGATTGCTTCTACAGACTACAGGTTCTAAAACGTCTTAAACCATTACTATTTCTCCAGGACTTCAGGACAGTCCTACAAGCGCTACTATTCGCCAAAATAGACTACTGCAGTGCACTCTTCCTAGGCCTCCCCAAATCTACCACCAAACCACTGCAGATGTTACAAAATGCGGCAGCGAGACTGCTGACCAGCACCAGCCGCGGTGAACACATCTCACCCATCCTCAGTAACCTACATTGGTTACCAGTAAATTTTAGAATCCTATACAAATCAATCACCCTAATTCACAAAACCATCCATCATCAACTTCAACTCGACTTGGAAATCCCATTCAAACTCCACTCCTCTAACAGACCAACTAGAGAGGTTCTCAAAGGCTCTCTACAATTTCCTCCGACTAAGGCCACACGTCTCTCCACGACCAAAGACAGAGCTTTTTCGATAGCAGGCCCATCTATTTGGAATAACATCCCTGCAAACCTCAGATTGGAACCCTGCCTCTTAACTTTCAGAAAAAGACTCAAGACGTGGCTCTTCCACCAAGCCTTCTCCGATCCTCCAGACAATCACTAATGGCTTCCACTCTCATCCGGCCTTGGCATTTATTTTCATGAACTATGGACTCTGGTACCTCCAGGTTAAAGCACTTTCAAGCTTTAACCCGTTCTCTCTATCGTATCTTTCATAATTAATACTTGCCTTTATCTTCCTTCCAGCTTGTTTTTAAGCTTCCAAGTTCTTGACTCCCGTTGATTGTAACTTTGACTTATTCCTATCTATGGGTATTTATTGTTTACCTGAATTGTTCCTTCAGTTATACCCTCTGTTAAATGTAAACCGATCCGATATGGTTATTTACTATGAAGGTCGGTATAAAAAAACTGTTAAATAAAAATAAAAAAATATGCTGTCAGTTTACATATATAGCGCCCGGCGGGTAGCCGAGACGCTTTGAGAGTGTACGGGAGTTTTAGTTATTTATATAATTGGGTTTATTTGAAATTAGCATTGTGTCGGTCCATACACTAGTTAAAGACTTAGGTGTACACGCCCATAGATGATTTAGGTATGTGAAATTTAAGAAAGTTTTAGTGTTAGATATGGGATTAAGCTGGTTTTGTGTAATTTAATGATGCGAATGTGTGGTTGTTATTAGAAATATTTATGGGTGGGTACCCTATATAAATGTGAATTAAGCTTGTGAATCATTTATTTAATACAGGTTGGGAAGTGTATGAGTTGGTACGTGTTATGTGAATTACTCGAACATGAAAAACCTCAACTTTGATGAAAAGAGCGTAGTGGCCCAACAGCAAGAGTTGGCAAGAATCATTAGAGTTTCATTGAGACATACAATATAATGATGTTCAGCTCCCGACAAGATTATATTAATAACATTGAATTGGCTGGTATTATTTAAACATATGGTGATGGTGTATAAGGTGGTTGTATTTTCCAGTATAGTTTGAGCAGTTAAATAGATAGTGAATATAATGTTATTATTTACAGAGTCCAGCACTATGTATTGATGCTACATGCACAACATATTAGTAACAGTGAAGATGCAACCCTCTTTTTGATGATTGTAATATACATCACATTGTCATGTGAAGATGATTGAATTCTGATGGTGGCAATATGAGAATATTTTTTGGAGATCATCATCATTCCCTGAGGAAGCCCTGTTGTACGGGCGAAACGAAAGCCTCATTGGATTAAGTGTGTGTTCATCAAAATAGTGTAAAATATGATCTATACTTTGAATTGTGATTGTTAAAAGCATCATAAGTTCAATATAAGGGATATATTTGTATGAAATATACATTTCTATGTAACTGTTAAATGTGATATGTAGAGGTATTAAGCATGTAAGCTTATGAGATCTAGTGATTTTACATGGTATGAGTAGTATGAATGGAGTTAATGGAGGGTATAGTATGAATGGGATTGTTTTTATGGCAGGGAGGTTATTAAGGTACATAGCGAAACTTGTATAAAAAGAATGTAAACTATATTGTAAAAAAATTGTGTGTGTAATAACATTTTTGCCATTATATATTGCCGAGTCCCTCTGTATGATTATATAGTTTATTTTTTAAATTAGACATAAAATTACACAAATATAGTAGTTGTGCGCTACTTATCCAAATAAAATCCGATTTATCTGGCTGGTCCCCTAGATTCATCAAAAAGTGTTAATAACGCCCACGTTAAGAAAAAGGGGTGTGTTTAATGAAATTTTACAATTACTGCACCATGTGGTAACTTGCCGCTTTGCATAAGCAGTATCACCTGGTGCGTGGTGGGGGACGACGACTCTATAACAGGGTACCATCAAGTTAGGGTGAGATAACATAGTACAAAATTTCATCTTTATGAGACTTTCCTCACTCCAAATCTTTACCAAGGTGTACTGTGCTGTTCATATGTCTCACGCTACATGCAAAATGGGCCCCTAAACCACCTCCAGCCCCTCACCTTGACCTATTAGATAGCCCTCCTATAGAAATATAAATAGGTGCACACAGTGAGGCCCTCCCCAGAGGTTCTCTCTCTCTCTCTCTCCCAGAAATGGCCAAAATGTAATTCCAAAAATGTATTACGAATTGCGTTATGGCCATTTCAGGCATATTGCACAGCCTAACGCCAGGAAAAAAAAAAGGTGCAGTTATTTCCAGCATTAAAACCATGCAAATTTGCCCCTCGTTGATCCTAATCCCGCCCCAAAATCCTCCCCAATCCTGCCCCTCCCAAGAACTTACAATTCTTTTCGCATGCGTTATGGCGTTAAGGCACACGAAAATGTGTTATCGCGTGCATTAATGCCATAACGCATTTTGATGTAAGTCTTGAAAGCAGCACTTAGGGCCTGATTCACTAAGGGAATTCTCCCATCCTGTGTTTATGGGAAAATGCCTTGATGAATCAGGCCCTTTTTTGGTTAAATCAGAACTTGTTCAGATGCTACTTAGCTGGATAAGTCTTACTTATCTGGCTAAATCAGATAGCCAGTAGCACTTTTTAGACTTATCTAAGCTAAGGGGGTCATTTTCAAAAGCGATCACACGCGCTCACTACTTGGGGGCGGAGTCGGCCCCGAAGAGGAGGAGTCGGGGCGGCACCGGGGCTGACTCTGCGGAGACATCGCTGGCGGCGAAAGGTAAGGACCCTTATCGCTGCCAGTTTCGCGCCCGATAACTACACCTTTTATGGCGTAGCTATTCGGCGCGAAAGCCGGCAGCCAGCGCACCGTTACCGTCTGCGACCTTAGAAAATCCAGGCCTAAGTATCTGGTTCACTAAAGGTTTTTACGATAGACACAAAATGGGAGAAAAGCCTTAATGAAGCCTATTAGTCAGTCAGGTAGTGTTTTAATATTTATCTGGCTAAGTAGTGGCTTTGCTGCTTCTTAGCCAGGTAAATCAGAACTTGTCCGGATAAGTGCAATATGTATTCGTACGTGCGCGCATATAAAAGGCTACATGTGCTCATATTTTATAAGCAGCGTATATGACCTACGTGTAGGTTATAAAATGCAGAGGGAGATTTCCGTGCACCCATGTATATGCGTATATGGGGGTGTGCGCAGCTGTTTGAACGTTATCCTCCCTTTGTACTCTTTGCTAATTTACTAGAGGCAGTTTAGAAATGGATGTATTTCAGTTGGTTTGTTAGCCATCCTATTGATTTTGTAGCAATAGTATTACAGAGATAATGTTGCTGTGTGGGCTAGAAAGATTCCAGCAGCACTTTCTAGCTGGACTAATAGGCTTAAACTAAGCAAGAAATGTCAATCCTTCCTGTGAGTTCTTATCTGCAAGGTCAGTGCTGGTATCTATGTCATCTCTTAAGTAATCAGTATGGGGGAAAGTCTCCGGCTCTTTCTTATCACCCTTCTGGATTTTGGGGAAGCAAGGCTAGAGCAATGTTTATAAAGCCTGTGAAGCAGTGCTCTGGTGAACAGTTTTTTCCATGACAACGTCAGACGTTTGCAGACTGCTGGTCTGATGGTTCCAAACAAAGATGGAATTCAGTAAAATAGTTTAGAACAAATACTAGTTTGTAAGTTTGAGTAATTTAAAGGACTGAGCAACCATGCTGTTGAAATTCATATTTTCCTTAAATAGCATTAAAGCTAGGGATGTCCATGGGTGAAAATTTTGTTTTGTTTATAACAGGGCCTCCTGAAACCACCATCCATCCCTCCCACCCGGAAAAATTCCGGGGACATGATCCTCCCCGGCCCACACTTACCTGGTCCATTGGATGAACCATCTACGAGGCCTAGGCCCAAGCCCAGGCCAAAGCTTCGGCCTGAGCAGGCCTAGGCATCTGTAAGTCGTCATGACATCAGCCAAGCCCAGGCTTGGAGGCTTGGCCCCAACATCTGGACCTCAGCCTAGACCAGGGCCTGGGCCCCTGCCTGATGCTGGGGGCCAGCCCAGAGTCCTAGTCCTGATACCTGTACCTCAGCCAGGGCCCAGGCCCGACATGGAGGCCAGGTCCCAATGCCGGGGCCTCAGCCCAAAGACAGGCCCAGGCCTGAAGGCTGGAGCCCAAGCCTTGCATGTCCTCTTCTGCTTTCTGTATTCTTTTTTCTTATGACAGCATCCACGGAGGATGTGCCAGAGTAAATTAACTCTGACGCATTGTCCCCAGTGGAGGATGCCATTTGAAGTAAAAAGACCTGGGGGCTCCAGGATCTGGTTTAGGCCCAGGCTTTGGGACCCAGCCTCTGGCATCAGGACTCTGCATACAGCGCATCAAGACCCAGTCTCTGAAGAATCCCCAGTGGATGCTGTCATTTGAAAAAATAAGAAAGACAGAAGAGGACCTACAAGGCCTGAGTTCTGTCCATCAGGTCTAGACCTGGGCATGGACCAAGGCCCAAGCATTGAGACCCAGCTTCCGGGTCGGGCCCCATCATTAAACCTGAACCTGGGCCAAGGCCCATAACATTGGGACCCAAGCCTCTGGAATGGGCTTGCTTCAGTTTTGGCCCCATACCATGGCCTATGCCAAGGCCCAGGACCCTGGCTCCGAGCTGGACCCAGGCATCAGGAACCAGCCTCCAGGACAGGCGCCGGCATCAGGCCAGGACATGCTCATGGCATTGGATCCTCAACAGAGAAGGTAAGTGAGATTTGGGGAAATTTTCCAACCTTTTTGGGCCTGGGCTTTTACTCGGGTCTTGGCCAAGGGCCTGGCATTGGGCTGAGCCTCAACCAAGACCCCAGCATTGTGCTTGGGCGTAGGCTGCAGCCCCTGCTTTGGGTCTCAGCCTGTTCCCTAGGCAACGGCCCAGCCTTAGGCCTAGGTCTAGGCTTGACAAGTTGGGTTTTTTTTTCAATTTTCAAAACAAAATGAGATTCTGACAAAATTTCATTGGAAATAAAGTAGTTTTGTTTTAAAAATGACAGAAAAGAAAATCGGAAATTTCATTGTCATTTCCTATTTCATTTCTCCCAAATGCATATCCCTAATTAAAACTTATCACAATGTCTGGAGAATTCAATCTCTTATTCTTGATTTTTAAGGGCCCTGTGTAAGAGCTCAATGTAGGTTTGTTCAAATCAGAATATAATGCCAAATAAGGACTATGAAGGCTTTGCTTGATTTGCTTCTTTTTGCAGTCTCACAGACCACTATTGATGTTCTCAGCAGAAGGAAAACAGATTAGAACAGGTGTGGGCAATTCCGGTCCTCGAGGGCCGCAAACCGGTCGGGTTTTCAGGATATCCCTAATGAATATGCACGAGAGAGATTTGCATGCACTCTGCCTCAGTCGTATGTAAATCGTTTTCATGCATATTCATTAGGGATATCCTGAAAACCCGACCGGTTTGCGGCCCTCGAGGACCGGAATTGCCCACCCCTGGATTAGAAAGAGGTAATTGTCATTGTTTGGGGAAAGCACTGCTTTGTATCAGGAAGGGGAGAAAAAGTAAGTGATTTCGGGTCATATTTGTGTCATCTACAAACAGATAGATAATTAATTAATTACATTTAAAGGGGAGTTTGATTGGCAGCATCGTATTAGATCTAGTGGCAATTATTTCTAGCTGGTCTGATTTACCCTGAGAAACAAGGTCGTACAAAGGGAGTTACATTAAACTGCATACCTCATTGATAAATAAATACATACATAAATACATATATAGAATGGATAAGACAAACAACTTCATTCTTCAAAGCAACAAATGAGCAAGCAAACAGGAATTTTGAGTGTAGAGATGGAAGTTAGATTTCATAGGCTAGATAATTTTACTTGTAGGACAACTGAAGAAAAGATAGGGATGTTGGTAGGTCTTTCTCATTTCTTTCCAGGTAGCAGAAGCTCCTAATAAAAAGAACTTCCAGGAGTATCTAGTCATGTTGCTTATGCATATAATACCCTATGAACTCCAGAAGGAAGCTCTCTTTGGCAAAATACAAGTATTAAGAAGGGCATTAGCAGTATAATTTTGACAGAATGAGACCTGAATCAACATGCCCTAGCTTTCAAGTAAGATTTATTTCTTTCAAGGTATGCACAAAATTAACTCATTTGGAAATATTATCCCTTCAGTGATGGCTGAAAAACATCACATCGCCAAAGCCATTGGCACTGCTACTACTTCTGCAGCTAACCAGATGGATATCCTGATCCTCAGTGAGGAGCAGGTTTAGTGTGAATGCTGCCTGAAGGTTGACTCCCACAGACAACAATGGCAGAACTGAAAGAGGAAGTGCTAAGGCTAAAAAAACATCCACAGGAATAAGGACCACATTGATAAAATGCTTATCGAGGCATCAAGGATGGAAAACATAAATCACTTCACATATCTCCCAAGCATCTCATTGTGTCCAGTTTAACGCCTATATCTATTTTGTTGTATAGATTATTAAAATTAGTGATAAATTGCTTGTATTATGTAGATAATTCCATGTAAATGATTAATATCTTTTGAGATCTTAGGGTTGAACAAACATCTTTTATTAAGGCTACATTAGGCATATAAGCCCTTTATAATAATGTTCCTGAAAGATCCGCATAGGAGATCAAAGAAAATACACTGAAGATTGGTTTGCCCAAACATATGCCCAGCCAGTTAGCCCATATTGCTTTATTTAACAATTTTTAAATTTTTGATGCAGCTTTTTTTCTTCAGGTTAAAATAATCATGATGGGCTCCATCGTGACACCAGATATGGTGTTCAATGAAAGATGACGATCAGAATCAGCTTATAAATTGAATATCCTATTTTCTGACTAATTTAACTCTTCTTCTTGACAGTTGGGAGTGGTTCCAAAAGACTGGAGACAGGCAGATGTCATTTCTTGTCACAAAAGTGAAAGCAAAGGGGAGTCTAAGAAATACAGGCCAGTTAGTCTGCTCTCAGTGGTGAGTAAATTAATGGATTTACTGCTAATACAGAGGGTAGTGCAGATTCTGGAATCCAGTGGATTACAGGATCCTAGGGATCATGGTATCAAGAGGTTGATCTTGTCAGAGGTTGTCAGATAAAAGTGGTGTAATGCGATTAATTAGAATGAGCTATAAATAAAAAAAAAACCCTCTCTGTTTCAACACGAGTATAAGTTTCATAATGATGATTTATGGGATGAACATCTCAGTTTAGGTCAGAGTCTTATTCATGGAAAACATCAAAAACCAGATAATCCCATGTTGATTAAGAATGATGAAAAAACTGAGGTTGTATAGGGAGGATGATGAGTTTGTACAGAAATGGATCTCCATCCTCAATAAATGTCCATTACATTTGATGGTGTTAATAGTAGAGAAGATAAAGACAACTGTAGGAGAAATTAATATACAAATTCACAGAGATCACCACAAAAATACAGACACATTCATCAAGGATTATGAAAGGAGTTTGAAGGAGTTTAATAAAAAATTGGACTCATTCCATATTGGTATTAGACAAGGATAAATTAATAAATATAAGAGAGATGAGAAAGACTATCGTACTAAAAAGGTATATATTTGGATGGTTAAAGATCAAACTGCATCTGTCTCTATGCATAAAGATAAAAATAAAAAGGTTACTTTTGACAGCTCGTCATCTGATATTTTCGAGTGGGATTGAAGAAAGGTTGGAAGTGGTGAATAGACCTGGTTTTTTTAGAAAATTGTTAGAAAAGAAGAAAAGCACAGAGATTTTACAACATTTACTCAAGATATATGGGTATAGAAAAAGAGGAGAGACAGTGTCCGGAAGCTCGGGCTTACCTCAGGCAAGTGAGTTGGTAATAAATTTGTCAAAATCACCCCTTACTAACACGCAAACATATGCTTTAAATCAAGGAATATCTTTTGTTCCGATAAGTTTTTATAATGCATTTGAAGGCAGTTTCTTAGACAGTTGCAACTCAAAGTCTTTTTTCAACATTCATGTATGGAAATTACGGATATGCCTAGTGTAAAATGTCCCTCTAAGTAGTGTCCTCCGAGTCCCATGGATTGTTATATACAGACATTTCAGGATTTGGTCTTATGTGATATATCAAAGATGGAAAAAATCAATATAAGAGAGGTCATTTCAATTTTTCAAAGGAAGCCCATATAGTGGTTAGAGAATTGGCAAATAATTCTGATGTGAACATCCATTTGGCTAAGAGGGTATGATTGTCCTTAAAGATAGATCTCAATACATTGCAAGTATTCCAGTACAATTGCAAGATTGTAAATATTAGAAAAGATTGACATCTGATCATACTTGGGAGATTCAAGGTAAAATTGGGTCATTATTGAAAATTGCAGACAGTTTGAGTTTCCTTATCAAGAAATAAAGGTCTTATTTAGAAGTCAAAACTCCCATGACTCCTATTTTTTATAGTATAGCCAACATTCATAAGTCTATGGAGAATCCAACATTGTGTCCAATTGTATTAGGACGAGGGTCTGTCCTGGAACCTATTGCAAAATTTCTAGATTGTTTTTTTTAAGATATGAGTTTACTCAATTACCAGCTTATATTCAGGATATATCTGACTTTTTAAAGAAATTACAAAGATTGGAGACTATTCCTGAGGATGGTTGGTCTCCATGGACACTGCTGTTACTCAACAGGCTGCCATTGATACCATGGAGAGTGTATTGGTAAAGAGAGCCAAACCTACATGAATACCAACATAGGTTTTGATGGAGTAAATTAGTCTTAAGCTCCAATTATTTCATTTTTAATGGGGAGTATTTTCTTTAATAGTTTGGTTTGGCAATCAGTTCAGCAGTTGCTCCAAATCTGGCCAATTTGAGGCACAACATATTAATACATTTGGATGGTTTAAAGATATAATTTTCTGGGTGCAATTCATCGATGACATTTTTTTCATCTGGATGTCTGATTATGGATGGTTGACAGAATTTCATCAAGGGATAAATTCCAGGAATTTCAACGTCCTTTACAATGGTAGAAGATCAAAAGAGTATTTTTTCTTGGATATTTCTATCATATTGAAAAATGGTCATAAAAGTACTACTTTCTTCAGGAAGTCCAGTGATCGAAACAATTTATTGTGATACCAAAGTCATCACCCAAATGCCTTGAAAAGAGGCTTGCCTGTTGGTCAGTATTTCAGGTTGAAGAGAATATGTTCAGATATTAATGAATTCAAGAGACAGTCCTTGTTGTTAAAAGATTGGCTAAAAGTAATCAAAAAGGCTTATTTAAGAGCACCATTTGCAAACAAAGAACCATTGTTGGAGCACAGACAAAAAGATAATAAATCTCAACTTACATGTGTGCTTCCTTATACCAATCATACATGAAATATAGTTAGTATCATTCAGAACCATTGGGAAGTGTTGCCTATGCATTGTGTTTTAGAGGAAAGGCCAATGTTTGCTTTTTCACATGGATTAAATTGCTCTTGATATTCATCTCTGCAACAATTGACAACAACTGAAGAAATAGTGGGAAATAAAATATATGGATCCTGTGACTTGTGTTCATCTTCTATGACTGGTCTGGAATTACATTCAGTTTCACCCAACATTACTAGGAAAAGGACATATAACACAGATTATCATTCTTCGTTGGTCATTTATTTGATCATGTGTCCTTGCGGGCTGATTATATATTGGCCGCATGATCCACAAGGTGAAGATTAGATTAATTGAACATAAAAGTTGATTCAATATGGGCAAAATATCAGCCCCGATGTTGTCTCATTTCATCACAGCACAACACACATTTCAGCAAATAAAATGGTCTATGATCAATCATGTACCTGTAAATGACAGGGGAGATGAATGATTGAAAAGGTTGTCTTTAAAAGAACAGATGTGGATTTTTAAATTGGACTCAGTAGCACCTGAAAGTTTAAATGAGACTATAGAATGATTTGATATTGGGCAAATGTGAACATGTCATAATAGCTCCATCGTTTTGATTAGTTCTTATCGTCAATCACAATGAAAGTCTTTTCCTGCAATTTCTGTTGAGAAGGAAGGATCCATTTCAAGATAATGGCGAGTTCCCCTGATGTAGTCGGATGCCATGAACTCTCAAAATGCTGTGTAGCATTGGGTGACCGGTCAAAAACCTATTTTTTTCTCACCTCTTGGTAAAAAGATAAATCTTCACTTTTTGGTTTTTTGAAAGTAATCAAAAGGCTTCAATGATTTCGAAAAGACTATTTTTTATTTGTATATAAAAAGTGAATTCAAGCAGAGACTCATGATGACAGTGTTTCTCCGCAGCACTCAAGCTGTCGAGGTGTAATTATTTGAGGTCTCAGTTAATATTAAGAGCAGTGCAGTTTGGCTTGATCCTTAGTACTGGGTTGTTTTTTGCATTGGATTAATTATAGAAGGAGACATGAGAAAATTCTCAGTTCTGTTCTATCATGACACAAAATGGCAAAACTCCTTTGATACATCTGGCTTCTAGTTTGATCTTTAGAATAGATCACTGGATGTAAAGTTATTTGAATTGCAGGGCTCTCTAGTCAATCTCACAGAATTTATCCAGATGAAGCGGGGGGGGGGGGGGGGGGGGGGGGGGGGGGGCGGAAGTTTGGTGACAAAATAATAAACTTTTCTGAAAACTGAGCAATTTTTAATAGTCAGCTCCTTTATCATGTGGAAAGGAGCAAGGGAAAATAAACCATGAATATGCATGGCTTCGGAGCACTTTTCTAATTTTGTTCTATTAAAAATGACCTCATCCTTAATAGATCAAGGTAATTTTCAATAGGTTAGATACTAAGCACATGGAGGACCTTATCCCCAAATCTGACCCCATTCGATTCACTGTCAAGCAATATATCGCGTCTTCAGATGGATGGACAGATTTAATGACTGCATTAGCACTTTGCAGCCTGGGGTTGAAAAGCATTACAATGGGAGGGTCAGAAGAACTTGCATGCTGATATGAGTTGAGCACTTCATTTCAGGTTTTTTGCACATATGAAAAGGAAAACTTTCAAGAAAGAGCAAAAAAGTGGTACATAACTAGCAAATACATTTTCAACCTTTGCTAATACATAAAAAAGTTGATTTAGCAAAATCAACAAATATAGGAACAATCTGTATAAGTATACGGTTTAATTGAAATATAGGACTCTTACAAATCCCCTGATGCACGACTGGTGAAACATTAATTTTTGTTGGGATTTGGGACATTTGCAACATTTTGGGAGATAAATGGCACTTTCTGGATGTTTGATGTGACAAGTTTAATATACACTTGTAAAAAATTTATGTTTGTTGATATTGGAGATTTATAAACATGGGCTAAAGAAATAGTTTAAAAATTCTCAAAGTTTTGGACGATGATTATATCCAGTAATACCTGATTGCAACCAGCTATGTTGCTTTGGGTTCATTTATGATTGTCCTATCTTTCAATTAAACTATAGAATTATATGGATTAGACTTATATTTTTTTTTTGTTATTCAATTTATCATTGTCAAATGTCAGATGTTTGGATGTTTTTGTGATTATAGTTAACAAAATCACCCATTTGCATGAACAAAACTGCAAATTAAAAAAAAAAAATGAGCACATAAAATTAAAAAAAATATTTTAAAAATGTGATAAATTGTCCAACTAAACATAAATCCTAACATAGAAGACAGAAGTCTACCCACCATATTTATTTTGACATGCTGTGCCATATGCCGTTGATAAAATATTCAAAGCATTCTTCTAATAAAGTGTAGCCAAAATTTAAGAAATAATAAAACCGGGAGAGATAAAACCAGCGGTTGCAAATGTTTCTTGGGCAGCCAATAACAATAGCAAAATGTTTTGGGGTTTTTTTGTTATCTACCTGTGTTATCTGTAATGTTTAATATATTGAAACGACAACTAAGCAGGCAACCTAAAACAAACCTAGAACAAAGTTTGACATCACTAGACATGATGCAGCTCTAGATGATTGGATTATCCAGTTATTCATATGTCTAATTAAAAGCAATTCAATGTGTCATTTATGTAACAGTGCAGCTGTCAAACTTAGAAAAAGCTTAGATACAGTTAAATTCACGAACTAACCAACACAACAAGAGATTGATAGATATTATAAATCATTAATCATTAAGTATAAGGTGGGGAGCACAAACAGCCTGCAAGTCAATTTGTTTGCATGATTTCCAAGCAACACCTTTTTTTGCCCAGTGATTTAAGTTCTTGCAACATTTGGAAAAGAAACATTGCTCCGAAGAAAAACCAAAGGTGAGCTTGGACAGGTCACTTCACCCTCCGTTGCCTCAAGTACAAACCTAGGGCCCCGTTTGCTGAGCAATTTTTCCCCAGAGACACAGAACGGGATTGTGAGCCCTCTGGGGACAGGGAAATGCCTGCAATACCTGAACGTAATCCGCTTTCTATTTATTTATTTATTTATTTAGCATTTTTTTATATACCGAGGTAGAGCAGAGTAGCCTTCACTCCGGTTTACAGATTATAACAACATGTTACATAAAACTAATTGAGGACATTGAAGAGAAAACAACAATTAACAATCTGAGAACTGTCATGTCAAACATAAGAGCAGGGCAAGATATCCCAAAGGATAAACACATTGAGCATAGCAGATAAGATGTACCAAAGGATAGGTACATTAAATAGTCTGAGATCAAGTATAATGAAAAAATAGACTTAGATATCTGTAGGAAACAGGAAGATTAGACAGAGGGGGGAATAAATGACAAAATATGGGAAGCTGTGGGATTAAGTTTTGAGATTGTTGAGCAGGCTGTCAGTATGAGATTGGCAGAGGAGCCAGGCTTTTAGTTCTTTCTTAAAAGATTTTGGGTTTTCTTGGGAGGTGAGGAACTGAGGTAAGGAGTTCCATAGTTTTGGGCCGATGATAGAAATGGCTCTGTTTCTGGTGGACGAGAGTTTAGCATGAGGGAGTGATGGAATCACTAGCTGTAGTTTACTAGTTGATCTTGTTGTGCGTGGAGAGTACTGGATATGAATGATGCCATCAAGTGCGGTGTAGTCTGCTTTGTATATTGCTTTCTGTAAAGTTGAGAGGATCCTAAATTCGATTCTTTGTTCAATTGAGAGCCATTGTAACTGCTTGAGTACGGGTGAGATATGATCAAATTTTCTTTTACGCGTCAGGACTCTGGCAGCAGCATTCTGAAGAAGTTGCAAGGGTCTTAGGGATGATTTAGTGCCAAAAAAGTGGAATATAAATCAAATATAATACATGCAAGCAAAAGTACAGCAGGACAGCAGCCAGCAGTCTATAAATGTACAGACTAAACAAAAGATATTTTTTGCAGATGTATTTGAATCCTGAATTGTTGTCTGTGGGATTTTTTGTTTCTTTCCTGACACTGCAGAGCATTAAATCATTGGGTACTGAAGGTTTTGGAGGCCTGGTCCACTAACAAATTTTATAAATAAATAAGCACAGAAAAAAAGAAATAAAACGATTATTAGTCAGCTAGACTTGTGGAGGGGGAATTGTCACTTCTTACTTCTGTGAGTGAATGATAGGGAAAGGATCTCCCTTTTAGTGTCTCCTGGTTACTTCCAAGTGACCCAAAGTGGCTACTGTCAGGCTCCCGGTGCTGGGCATGAGGACCCGTTGCTGTGACCCAGCCTGTAACCCTGAGAACAACATCTGACACTAAGTGCCAGATTTTCAAAGGGGTACACGCGTAAGATACGTGCGTACTCCCCCGAAAACCTGCCCGAAGTTCCCCCTGCACACGCTGAGCCTATGTTGAGTAGGCTCGGCGGCGAGCGCAAGCCCCAGAACGCGCGTAAGTCCCGGGGCTTTCCTGGGGAGGCGTGTTGGGGGGCGCGTCGCGGTGGCATGTCATTTGGGGGTGGGGAAGTGGGCGTGGTTCTGGCCCGAGGGCATTTCGGGGGCATGGCCGAGGCCTCCGAAATGGCTTCCGGGCCTGGGAATCGCGCCCTGGCGGCCAGCCTGGCACACGCAAGTTACGCCTGCCTCAGGCAGGCATAACTTGTGCAACAAAGGTAGGGGGTGTTTAGGTAGGGCTGGGGGGGTGGGTTAGGGAGGGGAAGGGAGGGGAAGGTGCGAGGGGTGGAAGGAAAGTTCTCTCCGAGGCCGCTCCGATTTCGGAACAGCCTCGGAGGGATCGAAGGCAGGCTGCACGGCTCGGCGCGCACAGGCTGTGCCGATTTTGCACAGCCTTGCGCACGCCGATCCCGGATTTTAACAGCTAAGCGCGTATGTATTAAAATCCCGCATTCTCCTGTTTGCGCCTGGTGCGCTAACAAAAGTACGCGTGTGCGCAAATTTGTAAAATCTACCCCTAAGGCTTTTAAGAAAGCCTTACAAACCTGGCGTTTTTCATTAGCTTTTGAGATCAAGTAGCCAAGTTTATTTTCTGTGTAGTATGCAGAGAAGTGTTTATGTTGTTTAGTGTTCGTTTTTGTTTATTGTTGCGTATTACTGAATGTATTATGCTTGGTTTTTTTTTATTTTGCAGATCACCCTGATTCCCCAGGAAGGTCAGTATGTAAATAAATAAATAAATAAATATGGGCATTCAGGAGTCCCCTTTTCCTATTGCTAACCGTTTACAAATAGAACACACAAAACACAGCTTTATTGAAATCAAATTCACCTCGAACTCAACAGCCTTAAAGAAACCATAGCCCCCTCCTGGACCCCCCTCCCCCCTGTGCCTGGTTGACTCCTCCATCACAACCTAGTGGCAGGCCAGCTCAAACCCTCCGGGGCTTCTGGCATTGCCTGCCGTGATAAGCGACCCTTTCCTGCCATGTCCCAGCATCAAGGGGCTCCCCTCGCAGAGTGCAATAAAATATGCCACTTCACCTCTACTGATGTGGCAGCCCCACACTACTACCACCAAATGCCCCCTAACTCTATAGCCTATCTTGAACCCCCCCCCAAACGTGGCTCAGGTCGGTCGCCCCCCTCCTCGCTGCGAGATAAATATCTAAAATACAGCTCCAAATGAGGTTGGGTGGCAGAGGAACTGAATTTCCACTGACAGAGGTAGGCCCTTGATGTCTCCTTACTCATCGACTGCCTGTATTACTTGCCCTGCCCTACCCCCACAGTTGCCAATCAACGTGCCTTAGTACACTTTTAAACTGTGGGGGGGGGGGGGGGGGAAGGACAAGGGCGCCACCGAGCACTCTGGGACCTCCCCATCCCCCCCTCCCTCTGGAGAGGCTTTCTTGGTCCAGGTCCTCTGAAGTCAAGCTATCGTCAGCAGCTTAGGGACCTTGCCTGCTTCCACCAAGTGCCTGCTACTAGGGCGGTGCATTAGCAGTATTTAAATTTCCCATGCATGTTTTTTTTGCTGCAGATATCGGGTGCTGTTTGAGAATTTTAAACAGCAGTCTTTACATAAAGGGCAAGAAAAGTGAGTGGTAATAGTCACTCTCTGGCCGTCAGCTATGTCTGTTTGTTTGTGCGGATCCATCAGTTGCAGCAGGCCGTGTGCAGGGCATCCAAGCCTGCAGGACACTGTGCCAGCCTGTATGCCTGACAGGCTTGTTGCAGAGGGTGGCAGGGTACTTGGAGGAGAGGGAATGCTGCAGATAGAGGGGAGAGGGAGTCACAATGCCAACGCCTAGTGATCGGAAAAAGGGCCCCTGATTGCAGGACTCGAGACAATCCTACTGTATGGCCCCTAACTAAGGACGGACACTGCACAACCTAAGTTAAGTGAGTTGGGAAGGGACACAAAATCCTGGATAAGAGTAAACGAAGGCTCATGTCACCATGGTTCAGTTCTGGTTAAGCTGCAACCCCACCCTGTCCCCAAAAGAAAAGAAGGATCAAAAAGTAAAATAGAAATCTGGGCCACTGGACAATAAAATCTGCATCCCTCTAGAACAGCGATTCTCAACCGGTGTGTCGCTGTTTTCCTGATAGGAGGTGTATTAGTGTTTAGGTGTCCTACTGCCCCATTTCTGCTTCCCATCTCCCCGGGGGCGGGGCCGAAGAGCGGAGAGATGCTGCGTGCCACCGCCGGCGGAGGCTGAAGAGTTGGAGAGACCCTGCACCGCTGGCGGCGGCTGGAGAGATGCTGCACACTACTGGAGGCCAGCCCAGCGGCGGCTGATAAGCGGAGGCCAGGGTTATTGCGCCAATGAGAAGAGGCTCCATGTGAGCTTGTGTGTGTATGAATGGCAGCTTTGTGTGCCTGTGGTAGAATGGGTGCATGAGTGAAAGCTTGTGTGTGTGTGTGTGTGTGTGTGTGTGTGTGTGTTAGAATGGGAGCAAGAGCATTTGTGTGTGATTGAGAGCTTGTATGTAAGTGAGAGAGTATGCGTGTGATTGAGAGAGAGAGAGACTGGTCAGAGGTGATGTGTGTGTGTGAGAGATAGAGACTGGTCAGGGAGGTGACTGGTGTGTGTGAGAGACAGAGACTGGTCAGGGAGGTGACGTGTGTGTGAGAGACAGAGACTGGTCAGGGAGGTGACTGGTGTGTGTGTGTGTGTGTGTGTGTGTGAGGAGGAGAGACTAGTTAGGGAGGTTACTGGTCTGTGTGAGACAGTGTGTGAGTGACTGGTTGTGGGCCCTAAGGAAGAGGACTGTGAGGACACAGCTTCAGCAGCCACTGCTGCTTCTGGTGAGTGCTATTGGCCTGCAAGGGAAAGGAGTAGGAGAGTTTCTGGAAAGGGTAAGTAAAGGTGGTTTTTTAAGTTTATTTTTCTTGACTGACTGCCATTTCTAATACATTATGTTACCTGTCAACCGATATGTACCCACGAATACCAGTATAGAAAAGTTCTTAAATAGATAAATAAATAAATTTTAATTGGGTATTATGTGATATCTGCTATTTTTAAATAGTTTATTGATATTTGGACAATTTTTAATAATTTTTTATGAGTTTTCAATTGTTGGATGTTATTCTGTTCAGCAGCTGTTTTGTAACATTTATTAGTATAATTTTACAATTATTTCTGAGTGGGGATCTATAGCAGCTTGGCTTGCTCTGTTTTCCTAATAGGAGGTGTATTAGTGTTTAGGGCCTGGTTAAATATTTGTAGTGTTGCCTTTTCATAGATAGAGTTGTTACTGTTTGAGTGTGTTCCATAATAAAGGTGTAACTTTGTGCGGGTTAGTTTGTGTGCATTATTGCAGATCCTGGGATTATGTTAGGTGCTATATTTCTCTTTCCATTTCTCCAGGTTCGCACTGCATGCAGAGTGGCTTTTTTGGTTTTCCATTCCAGTTTGTCTCCATATTTATAATTTGTGGTCTTTCTGTCTTTGGTGAAGATCAGTTCTGGGTGTGTGAGCGAGGTGAGGTATTTTACTAGCATGTAGGCATTTGTATCAGTCTTATTTGTTGTGTTTTCTCAATAAGACATGCCCAGAATATCTTTTTTTTGTATGGTGAGTTGTACAGGTAATGCCCTAGTTCTGCCCTGCACCCATTGTTGGGGGTCGAGGGGGTTCCTGAGGATGCAGAATCTGTATATTTACATTTTGCCCCGAGATGGTCACATGTTCAGTGTGTCACGCATGTGAGAACCATCTGTCAGGTGTGTCCCGGCCGAAAAAAAGGTTGAGAACCATTGCTCTAGAACACTAATTCTGAATATTTTCCTTTTTTGTGTCTGACCTTTCGGCTGTGCTATATGCAATTTATAGCAGTAAATCGGGGTGGAAGTTTGGTCCAGTTTTAACAGCAGTAAATGCACACTGAATGATTAAGTTGTCCTTTCTCAACAGTGGTAGCTATCAATGGACCTGATTCACGAATCACTTTTCCCGTAGACACGGAGAGGGAGACAAGCCTTAGTGAATCAGGCCCCCCCCCCCCCCCCGAGCAGAATTGTAAGCTACAGTTTAGCAGTTTTCAATTAAAAAAAAATTAGGTACAGAATCTGGATTAAAAAAATGATCGACTGCAGTTAAACTGCAGTGGAGGAGAACTGGGATTTCTAGTGGGCTGGGCCTATGTACAAAAGAACAGAGAACCTTCACCTGGACACCAAACGATTCCATTATGATAGGCTCTTCTTTAGTAATATCGAATGAACTGACGATTGCTCACATCAAATAAAATGGCCAAACTACCTGAACTAAGCTCACAGTCATCTGGCTTTCATTATGTATCGCCACTTTCTTGCCTCCACACAGTGTTAACGCTTCCTTCCGTGGTGCAGTGGCTACAGGGGTGCAGCTAAGGAGTCCTGAAGCCCCTTTCGCTCAGCGAGTTTGGTGCAAGCATGGGCCAAACCAGATGGTTGTGTTCCCAACTCCCCAGCACGGTTAAGGCTGGATTTAGGCACCGTCTTAAATCCAGCCCTGAGCATGGCACAAAGTGCTGGCGGAAAGTTGTATTGGTACGTCTAAAGCGTTATTATAGATGCCACATTGAAGCTCGACTCCTGGTTAGATCTTTCTCACATACCATCTCCATATACAAAGAATCCCAGATTTTTCATTTCCAAGAGTTAAACGGGAGATGAGTTCACACTTTAATAGAGATCCATGTCATAAAATCGGTGCACATGGACGCGCACTTGCTCCGTTTAAAATCTACCCCTGAGGGTTTGTAGGCCTACAGAAATGTCCTTTGTATCACTTGTTTTGCAGGAGCCAGAGATTTTAATCATAGATCATCATGTCATTATTATCCATCGCCTTTTTCTTCCACCCCCCCTCAGAATGAAACGAGGACCCAGACAACATGAAGTACCCTCTGAGTCCTCAAGTCTGCCAAACCTGTCACCCACATTCATGGCCAACCCTAGAAATCTTAAATCAGTATTTTTTCTTTTCAGACTTTTACTTGAAATGGGGGAAAGTGCCACAGATATTTCCTGCATACCTTTAGCTCTGCCATGGTCCAAAAAAAGCTATTCTGCAAAAATCCCACAGATCCCGGCAGTCGGAGTGAATCGCGTGAACTCACTTGGCCGCTATCTTCAGCTAAACAGCTCCAATGCATTCAATGCGAGCTCCTCACAGGCCTCTCCAAACTTTGCTCTCTTGCCCCATCATGCAAGCCCTCCCCCCCCCCCCATTCTCTTTTTTTCTGGGTCTCCATCCCTTTTTCCTTTCCTTTCTCTTTCAAAAATAAAACTGCATTCAAATTAGCATTCATAAACCACGAGTTCACTCTCAGTCCTGCTCTTTTCATTCTAAACTGAGAAAAAAAAAATATCCAGATGCCTTGAAAAACAAACACCTTATTGATTTTTTTTTTTTTTTTTAAAGCGTATATTCCTAACTCCTCTAGCTGTCAGGATCTGTGAATCACAATTGCTCGGGGAGTGTAATCGAGAGCAGCACCCAACGGGAAGCTGCATCAAAGCCCATCCGATCCCACATCCTAGTTCTGGTGCTCCGACTGAGCACTCCTGTAACACTGTGAAGGGCTGAATGTCCCAAGGGAGCCCAGGCTAATGTACGAGGCCGCGCCAGGCTAACTTCCACAAACTGCCTTCCGACTCACTTGGCAGGATCTGAAGACAGAATAAAAGCACCCCCTGAGTGGGCATGAACCTAAGGACCAACCCCGGTACCTGAGAGCCACAAACAGGCCGGGTTTTCACGATTTCCACAAATCAATATGCATGAGATAGATTTGCATACAATGGAGTCCGTGCACGCAGATCTGCCTCCTACATATTCATTGTGGATATCCTGGGCTGTTTGTGGCTCTCGAGGATTAGAGTTGGCCACCCCTGGACTAGCAGCTTGCAAACTTTCAAAGAGACTGTGGCTGGGCCTTTTTGCTTTTCTTTTACCGATGAGAGCCCTCACTGAGCCAGATCCTGCAGTCCTGCTTGACATTCTGTAAAGGAAAGAATCCCGTATCCTCCAGTTTCAGGGAGGCAACCCCTCCACAAACACATTTCTCAAAAGAATTCGTTATTCCATACCTCAGCCTGCACACTACACAGACCAATGGTAAAGAACTTAATCCATCAACACATTCATGGGAGGTCTGAACTTGACAGCTGTAGGAGTTAATAGGGCAGGAGCTGATGGTAAGGAGAATAACCGTTCTATTACATCTCCTAACAATCGGTAGCTGTGGGATCTCCTAACAATCAGTAGCTGTGGCATCCAAGCAGCAGGGAGAACCTGCCTCCTGAAGGCAGTCTGTCCTTTCGATGTGTGTCATGAATCAGGTGTGCACGGAGCCCCATGCCGCTGCTTTGCATCTCTCCGCCACGGAGGTGTAAACCTTCTCATGACAGAAGAATTGCGGCTGATTTGCAAGATCTTCTCTGCTGTGGCTCTGAAACCAGAAAAGGGCGGTGAGAAAGGGAGCACTGCAGGGTGAAGAGGCCAGGAAACCTTGGAGGTCAGTTGCTCGTCTCAGTTATTTTCCCTGAGCAGTAGGCTGCTGGGGAGCATTAGATGTGTGTGTAGCCTTTGATACATACATCTTTTGGAGGAGAGTATGCAAGAAGAATCCTCCGCACTGGACAGTGGAAAGACGATGACGTCTGGGTGAGCCTCAGGAAGTTGCTTTTCTCTCTGGCCATGAGACGCTACCCCCAACATCAACAATTGGTTGCCTTGAGGTCCCAAATATTACTGTGGGGCCTGTGACACGTAGCTGCCAGCAGGCAAAGGGGGAAGAGTATATTGATTTTTGTTGTTTCTTTTTTGCTCTGAAGAGCAGCTCCTCAGATGAGGAAAGAAGAGAAAAGCAAACCTCCTCAAAAACCTCCATACCGTCAAAAGGGCCCATGGACGCATCCAGTCGATGCCACTCGTAGGGATGCGAATGGGGACGCAGCGGAAACCTCTCTCGGTCCCAGATCTGCGAACCCCACCTCCCCTGCCGTACTCACCTGAGAGAGCTTGTTTTGGTCTTAGGCAGCAGTGTGTCACCACCCTAGATCTCGGGGAATGTGAAGGTAGACGAGAATTTGGTCGAGGCAACTTGTGCGCACTGTATCCCAGCTCTGCGACTTTTCCTTAGGAGCTTCCTCTAAACTCTCTGAAATGCAGCAAGGGCTAGAAGGGGTTGGGACTCAGGTTTCTTCCTTAAGGGATCAGGTTTCTACATTACAGACTACTCGGGTAGCCAACATCACAGGTAATCTATTTTTACATAATAGGCTAGAATCTCTTGAGAATGTGATGAGATCTGGAAGCCTCCGGTTTCTGAATTTCCTCCCTCCCAGGTTATTCTCGGCTCATGTTAAAGAAGTGTAACACATATAATCCAGGATAAAGATTTCAGCTTATCTAAATGTTATTATTCTCCCTGAATTGAAATGGATTACTAATGATGGGGGGGGGCTGCTGAATTAGCTGATTTTTTCCAAAATTCTCAGGCTATTGTTTCCATGAGGGCAATTATTGTCCCTTTTGCCCAAGAATCGGATAAAGACGGCTCTGAAACAGTTTTTTAAATATAAAAATGAGATTTTTTTTTTTTTTTTTGAGGGGGTCGGAAACTACAGATTTTCCCTAATGTTGCATCGAGCCGCCCGCCTGCGAAGGAGACTTTTTTCTCCCGTATCCTTAATCTGGATGCCTCTTTTTTTTCCTGAAATTTCCATGCAAATGTGTGGTGGTACCTCAGGGTAACAAAGTCATCATGTCTGATCCCACGCACTCGGAGCAGGTTCTTTTGGACAAGGATAGAGCCAGTTAATTTAGCTGGGGGGGGCGCCTTAGGGGAATGGGGTTATTCTATAATCTTTGCTTTATATAAGATTAATACCTTTTTTTTACCTCTTCCGCCTTCCTTCCCTCCCGTTGTATGGGGGCTTGGAATGTACTGCAGTGTAATTAGTTTAAAGAGATTTATGTGTTTTTATTTTTCCTGTGAAGTTTCATTTTTTCTTTTGGTTTAAGTCATGTTCAATGCCTTTTATGCTAATAACATTTAAAATTTGAAAAAAAAAAAAAGAAGCCAATGCACTAACTTTAACCTATAGAATTCCTGATCGTTCCATATGGTTGAGAATCTCTAGTGTCACCGCAGTGAATTTACAAAGGGAGAGCATAAGACTGTATACAGCTCCCTCAGTGTTTATGTAAAGTTGTCACTACGCTTGCCTGGCATAAGGCTGTCCTTAGAACTTTTGTTATGATGGTTTGGTCTAGAGGTAGGAAAATTATTTTATTCTTTCTGGCACTGCTTCTAGGGGCTTCCAGCTCAATCAAAACCAATCTCTCTTAGGTAACGGTGACATAAGCCTTCACCTGCAACTACTTGGGCTATTCATTCTATTTTCGTAATCTTGCCTAGCCCAGTCATTGCCGTAACGGTCCTTTTCCGGAAGCCATAGACTGTGATTCCCTCCAAAGCCTTTTGTGCCTACATCCTCATTCTACTCAGTAGGTGTCACCATGGGCTGGGATGCCCTCCTTCCCAGAGGCTGTGAAATTGTGCCTCCTCGGCATCCCAGTCTTGGCTAGTCCAAGTAGTGGAAAGTGGGTCCAGGAACACAACTGGCTCCTCCACACAGCAGTTAACTAAGCCACCGGGTGATAGGTCCATTCCAAGTTCCTGATTCTGTACTGAAAAGTCACTGACATATGAAAGATGCTCTGTTCACATGAATTTTACATATTACTAGATTTCAGTGTGAGATGTGGGTGAATGCATTGTTCGCTCTCGAATAAGCACACTTTCACAATGCTTGGTTTTGCTTTTATTGACATTAATAAACTACCAAGTTGACCTAAATTCCATAACCAAAGATACAAAAATACCTGTTCTATAAAATGCCAATACTGAAGCATCATTTTGCAAAATTTTGCTGTGGTTCATTTTGACCTAATCAATAGAAAATCCAGCCTTCTTCGTCATGCAAGAATTATGCATATTAACAGAGAAAGCAAAAATGTCCAAATTAAACAATCATGCATGCCTCTGAACCAATCCAGGAGAATAAGTTTTACCTGCAATGGTCAGGACCAATGTCATGCCAGGGAAAGGGTGTTTCTTAATAATGTACCTTCTCCTCCCTCCAGCAGCCTGATTTTATCACCTGGGGCCCAGACCGAACCCTCACCCTCCTCACGGCCCAACCCAACCATATAACACGTTGCTCTGGCCACTGACAGCTCTCTTTCTGGCGTGAATCTATGGAGCACTGGGTGATTCCAACAGCTGATCCTCAGAGCGGGGGATCACAGACGAGCAGGGCCATCAGATTTTTCCGAATAATGGGGAATCTGGGCAAAACCTTGCTCCACTGTATGAAACTTTTACGTCTTTTCAAGGCTATCTTCAAGTACGAGTCACAAAATCTAGCAGCAATGAAATTAACTGAACAGATTTGCACTACTGTAGAACTAATATTCAATAACCTATATGCATATGAAGTAAACGGAAGACCTTGAAAACATAGTCTTCCATAATAGTTTTAATATTTTGTATTGTTTGTACACCTTTTCCTAAAAGAACTACATATCCTTAAATATTTTCAATAGTTTAAAACATAATTCAAATGATATGAATACATTATTGTCTATTCAGAGCACTCTGGTTAACATTTGTTTATGCAAACTTTAGAACTGGAAGCTCTGCCCGCTTCTGCTAAATATTCTGTATATGAATACCTTTCATAGCAGATAAATAGGGATTTTATTTAGGCCTTATCACCTTCATATTACATATTCATTGATTTCTAAACTGCCTTGAACAGCTCGGTAGATGTGAAGCATTATGAATTCAGTTTTGGCACCTTGGTATTAAATTTGCATATCTGGTCACACACCGCTTGACATACATGCAAAATTGTACTGCGGCTATTTTATTACAAGCCAGAAAATATATTCTGGAACTGCACACAGCATCAAAAATAAATTAAAATGGATGAAAGGCCAATAGTGAGCCATGTTTATTATTGTTCTGTAATGCCTTGAGCCAGTAGGATATTCTAGCCAATAAACAACAGTTAGGATAAACAATCATCAGCCGTCTCACTATATTGTATTAATTTTTAGAGGTCCAACACACCTAATGCATTTCTCTAATATATTTTTTTAAATTTTATTTGAATATGTAATTAAACAGATCTTTAAAAGCCCCAGAAGCAAGTAATATCTATCTATATAAAAGGCTTGCGTTGGCTGATTGATCAACCTGTCGTGTCTGTCTCTGGCCACCAGGGGTTGCCCTGAACAGTGGAAGATGCTCTCTGAGAAGGCAAATGCTGTATCTGCAAAGCGCTATCACATTCACACAGGCTCCCACATACACACAAGTACATACACACACACACACACACTCACAGGCACCTATACACAAACATACATACACAAGGGCACACACATGCACAGGTACACACACAGGATCCCACACACAGGCATAGGGAGACATACACACACATACAGGCAGACATACACACAGACAAAGACAGAGAAACACATACACACACAAGCACAGGCAGACACACACTCATACATGGACTTGCACGCACAGGCCCCTCAAACACACACACACACACACATAGATACAAACACAGGCACTGGCCACCTACATACACACACACAGTTAAAGGCATCCACATACACAGACACAGACACACACACACATATACATAGGTTTGCACAGATACACACAGGCAGACATATACACACACAGGCACAGGCTCCCACACCGAAAGGGACAGGCACACACACACACACAGGCTATTATAAACCAGACATCCCGAGGAACACTGGACTAATTTGCTAGTGTAGACATATATAATCAGTATATATAGATATAGATATATAATATCTGTAAAATCTGTGTGTGGTACTTTTTATCGAAACATTTACATAAACATTTACACAAGCATTTACATAATCCAACCCCACCCTACACTCATATGCTTCAACACCCCCCACACATGCCTCAATACCCCCCTTCTCCACCCCCCAATGTTATATTGCTTTATGTTACATCATATTAAATTATACTTCCACAATTTGCCTTAAATTACATTATATTGCTCTTTGTCATATGATAAGCTATAATATTTTGTTATATTTTTATTATATTATATCCTAATTTTTTACCCTATATGCATGTTCTTCTTTAAATGTAATGCACAGTTACGTCTTTGTTATACTGTTTCCTCCACATGTTACTTGTAAACCGATGTGATGCTCTGCGAACATCGGTATAGAAAAACCTTAAAATAAATAAATAAATACATAAATAAAACAGAGAGAAATATTTCTGAGCCTTGCAATAGACAAATATCTGCAGATATTCAGACAATGGCTTCTGTATTTCCTGCTGCTTAAAAAGCATTCAGGTCACTTGGGACATTTAGTTGTATTCTCCCACTAAAATGGACTCCTGTATATGATTTCTCAGACTCGGTCCAGAGGCTTTTGTGTAGGCACAAATGAAACACAAGACCAAAGGCCAAGAGTGTTTATTATCTAAGAAGGGAGTTGAAATTATTTTGTGCTATCACAAAAATATGATTTCGGACTAATATGCTTTAGAAAGGCCCCTGTTAATGTTTAATTCAGCTCTCCTAGCTGAAATTTCTGTGAGGCCAAAGTGCATCATGATGTCATCTGCCATCGTTAAAGCTTCCTTCCCATTGGCTACTGACTCACCATGCATTAAAGTATGTCAACATACAGTCACATGATAGTGACAAATCATAAAACGTAGTCTTTTGCTGCCATCTTATAAGTATCAATATAGCATCTCCCTTATTTTTTAAAGAGCTTTTAAATACAGTACTATTAGAGAACATTAGCCTTGTGGCCCTCTCGAAAGGAAAGCTTACAAGGGCACGACTTGGATGTTGAGTCTGTTGCCCAATTACTAAACCACAGGAGTTTCCTGGTTGCCACTCCAAGGGGCAACTGATCTAGAGACTAGTCTAACCAAGTCATACATTGTATCCAACAAAAAGACCACTGCTGATTCCAGGCATGCAGTTTCCTGATTCTTGGGCAGCTGCTGAATCCAGCGTAAAGTTACTTGTGCTGAATATCCTCCACAAAGTGAGGCCTGAATTTCCATGGTCTCCATGGCGAAGGCCTGTTTTAGTACTGCTTCTATCTTCCTGCCCTGAGTGTCCTTAAAGGCTGAACATTCCTCTACCGGATTGGTGGTTCTATTAGCTACTGCTGACATCAGCACATCAACTTATGGATCCAAACAGCTTGTTATTTTCTTCTACAGGGAAAGGGTACAACTTTCCCAACACCCTGCCTCCTCCATGGGACATCCCATTCAGCTAGTGCCATCCACCTTATGGCTTCACGTAAGGGAAAGTTATTGATGGCTTCCTTATTCCAGGCAAGATAAAGTCACATCCACCAGGTCATCTGCTTTGATGTTTGAAATCTTCAAGGTTACCTGAACACTAACAATGAGGGCTGACAGCTCCTCTTTTCTAAATGGTCTTACTATTGAGGAATTCTCCTCCTCTTCCTCCCACGAGCATTGCCCCTTTTCCTGGGAGCTTGGGGGCACACTAGGCACTGATTCGTTCTCTGATCAACACTCTTCACTGGAATTTGGCGTGTCTGTAATGGTTGGTGAATCCTTAGTCCTAAGCATGTCATGCAAGTATTTGGGTGCCCCACTCTTTCACTCCATTGGACCCTGGCCCATGGAGCCTGAATCAGCAATACAACAGGTTTCTGCATAGCGTAGAAGGCCTGGTACATTATCAGTACAAAATCCAGCCAAAGGATGGGCTCCCATCGGACTCCTAGCAGGGTCTGGCCTAAGGCCCTGTCTTGGCCTGATCATCCTGCCTCCAGATCCTTCCCCAGAGCTCCCTTCTGCCTGGGAGGCTACTGGACCTAGTTGCCCTGAAGGTAGCAAGTCTTTCTCACCCAAGCAATAGGAGCTGAGTCAACTATTGGCCCCACCCTTTACTGTGGCCCTTCTGCATGAAGGGGGTCCTTGCCGAGTGTATCCAGGAAAGCTGGGCCTGTTGGACAGCAAGAATCAGCCTTGCTGGGAATCTTTTTTTTACCTGCAGGATAAATACCTGTGGCCTCGCAGCAGTTTTGCCTTTTTTTTTTTTAAAGCATCACACCGCTCTGGAGCAGCCCTGCGGGCCTGCCTCTCACTCAGTGACACAGTGGGCTGCAAACCATGCTTCTCTTCCTCCTCTCCCGAGCTCCACGAAGTAATCACCACCTCCAGGGAAACTGCTGTGGGCTGACAGTCGTGGTAGCATTGCCTGCAGTGGCTCCCCCCTTCTGCACAATGGTC
Organism: Rhinatrema bivittatum; assembly: GCF_901001135.1. Taxonomy (NCBI): domain Eukaryota; kingdom Metazoa; phylum Chordata; class Amphibia; order Gymnophiona; family Rhinatrematidae; genus Rhinatrema; species Rhinatrema bivittatum. Next base: position 340,700,132 of record NC_042620.1, on the reverse strand, counting down.
ACCTTTTTTTTTTTTTTTTTAAATGGAGCTTTATTCCCTTGCATAACCTTGGAAGGAGCAGGCACAGTGCTTAAAGCAACAGAGGAGAGGGAAGCTAGAAAGAGAGAGAGAGAGAGACCTTGAGTCCTTACATCTATATATCTATTATTAAATAGGGCCAGATTTTTTTAAGATTCTCTCTACTTCCTAAGGAGTGGGATCCTCCTGGGAGGCCTTTGTTCTGAGGAGTCTGCTGGCCTAGGAGCTAGTAAGACTCTACCAGGCGGGGACTGCATCCTGGTCCTGGGAGGATCTGAAGAGCCCATCTACATGCTGCAGGAGGCAGAGACTACTGGCAAGGGCCCATGACCACTTCCCCTTTATGACCAAGAATGAGGTCATGATGGGGGGGTGTCCTCTGTCTCCGGCAGCTGAGGAGCAAGGAAATCCCCAAGTGTAAGAACTGGTCTAGCCAAAGGAAAAGAAATACAAGATTTGTACATCACACAAAGTCAACACTGTGCCTGTTCCAACCTAATAAAGGACTTGTTGCTTTTGGCCACATTAGGCGTGGCATGAGCATAACTTGAAATAATCTAACACCCAGGGATGTGACTGTTATCGTAGGAAAACATGAAGATGAATTTTAAAAGGGATGCGCACGCTGAAATCAAGAGATGCTCGAGCGTGTAGGCCACGCGCCTGCTCACCCGATTTTAAAAGCTGCCTTCCCGAGCGCCCATCTCCCGATGCACAAATATCTCTCGATGAATGAAAAAGGGGTGTCGCGTGGGTGGGGTATGGGTGTTCCAGGGCGAGGCCAGGAGATGTGCACGCACCCAGGTCCAGCGCTGCGTGACCTTATTTCTGCAATGGAGGAGGTGTACGTTAGAAAAAAAAAATACAGCCAACTCTGAGGGGTGTAAAGGGTATGGGGTAACGGGGGGGGGGGGGGGGGTGGGCAAACATCACCCGAGTGGTTGCAGAACCCCCTCTGCTGGGCACTGGATGATGATTATTTTATATGTATCCTGTTGGATGACTAATTTTTGTTGACTTGGTTGTATCCTGCTTTACCAGCTGTAAATAGTTTAATTGTCTGGAACAAAATGATGGTTCGTTGGTATTGCTCGCTCTCGGGCGGATTTTAAAAGCCCTGCTTGTGTAAATCCGCCCGGATTTACGCGAGCAGGGCCTTGCGTGCCTATTTTGCATAGGCCGCCGGCGAGCGCACAGCCCCGGGACGCGTGTAGGTCCCGGGGTTTTTCGAAGGGGGCGTGTCGGGGGCGGGACCGGATGACGTGGCTTTTCGGGGGCGGGGGGTGGCGTTTCGGGGGCGGGACCGGGGGCGCGGCGCCGGCCCGGGGACGTGGTCCAGGCCTCTGGACCAGCCCCCGGGTCGGAAGACGGCGCGCCAGCAGTCTGCTGGCGCGCGTAGATTTACGTCTGCTTCTCGCAGGCGTAAATCTAGGGACAAAGGTAAGGGGGGGGGGTTTAGATAGGGCTGGGCGGGGCGGGTTAGGTAGAGGAAGGGAGGGGAATGTGAGGGGAGGGCGAAAGGAAGTTCCCTCCGAGGCCGCTCCGATTTCGGAGCGGCCTTGGAGGGAACGGAGGCAGGCTGCGCGGCTCGGCGCGCACAGGCTGCCCAAAATCGGCAGCCTTGCGCGCGCTGATCCAGGATTTTAGAGGATACGCGCGGCTATGCGCGTATCTTATAAAATCCAGCGTACTTTTGTTTGCGCCTGCTGCACAAACAAAAGTACGCGATCGCGCTTTTTTTTTTTAAAAATCTACCCCTCTGTGTTTTACTTTATTGAAATAAAGCTTACAAAAAAAAAAAAAATTCCCCCCCTTGTGCGGCTCATACTTGGATATGTACGGCTGTGCGCATCTACGTGCAAAATTAGGTGCACGCATACACTCCCCCAGGCTATTCTAGAACGCCCGCGGGCGTAAGACTGCCGCGGCCCTGGAGCCGGCGCCAATGCACACGCGCCAATGTGCGCCCATGCGCCGTTTGAAAGTTACCATCATGGTGTACCTCACGAAGGACCCAATTTGCTAAGCTTTTTCCCTCCATAGAGACAGACTGAGAAGCAAGTCTTCGTAAATCGGGGCACTATGTGAAGCAGAGCTGGCAGCGTCCCCTCGATAAGAAATTGGTGCCAGCTCATTACAATCACATTTAAAAATTCCCTTAAAACTAATTCATCCAAGTGGAGTTGCCATGTCTATAGCAGAAAGTTTAAAAGCAAAGTGTAACAAATTGGCTGAAAGAATTACCACAGACCACCATACTAGATTCCCATGTTCCCTTAAGTTTGTAAAAATGTTTAATTTATGTTTACGTATTCTTATTCAAAATGTTAGTTAACAGCCTGTAGGGACCTGGTAATAGGATCCTTTTTTCTTTTTTTTATGTTTATTAGCTACATTAATGACTGTTTCTACAATTCCACTGCAAAGAATTGCATTAATGAATGCCAATTAATTCTGAAATGATTTTAAACAAAGGGTGATGAAAATAACCAATCAACCGTGACAGAGTAAAGTCAAGCAAGCTGCTGCGGCCGCCTTTTCCGTTTTTTTTTTTTTTTATTGCATTGCTTCTGTACTGCCAGCCTGCATTGCTAATCATCCAACCCACCTATAGGTTTTACATATACAGACGAAGCTTCTACATTATCTTCAAAACTTGCCATTCGTTTCAGCCAAGGGAAATCAATGGGTTCCGAAACGAGCTCTAATGTTAGACTTGAAACCTGCGCCTGGTTTTCAGCGGATGGATCTGTGAGTCAGTGGTAGGATGATGACCTGAATACCTCAAGAACTTGAACAGAAGGTAAAGCATTTTCAGACAGATTGCCTGCTGTTTAACTCCCTTTTCTGCCCAAGTTATTCTGCAAAGAGTTTTGGTTTCTGAAACCTGAAAAGCAACTTTAAGTAATAACCCGAGCATCCTCACCGAGGGCCAAATGTACTAAGCCAGTGGTGGGTCAAACTGGTCCTCACTCCCACACTCCCTTCCCCCCAGCCAGTCCTGTTTTCAGGATATCTCCAATGACTATGCATGAGATGGATTTGCATGAAAATATCTCATACATGTTCATTAGAGATATCCTGAGGGGAAAAAAACAAAACAAAATACAACTGGCCGAGGAAGGGGAAGGGTCGAGGAGGGAGTTTAGGTTCTGTCTGAGCAGCATGTAACTTAGCACTTTTCCCACAGACACAAAATGAGAAAAACCCTTTAGTATATATATGTATCTAGTCTTTTTCACATGCTAAAAAATTCCACGAAGTACAAAGGAAAGGAAGAGGCAGTGCTGTTGAACTTTTACTTCTCTTGTTATTTAAATGTATTTATTTTTTATTTATAGTTTTTATAGACTGCTTCCCTGGTTTTTCAGAAAAACCACCCAAAACACTGTACAGTTTGATGATAATGTAAGGCCCGTAATCCTAGCTCAGGGTAAAGCAAAGGTCATTTATTTTTATCCTTCCATACACTGCATTCAGCGTTATCCAAAGACCAGGGTGGCGGAATATAAGTGTTTTAAAATAAAAATTTTAAAAAAGCTTCATTTCATTTAAATTTGTTAATCGTCAAATAGTTCAAGGCGACGTACATAGTAATCTCTGGTACAAGGAAATGAGCACCATGCTTGCATCACTGGAGTAAAGCTAGGAGTTCTTCCATTCAGTATGGAGTGGGCTGGGATTTCAGAGTGGATATGAATCAGGAAGGAGCTGGAGTTGGTGCAGCACAACGGAAATAACATCCTCTACTAGGATATCCTCTTAACATGAGAACTAGGCTGGCAGGAGTGTTATGTGCTCCTCTATAAAGAATTCTCTGGATGGCGAAGTAGTCAGCGGCGCCAGAGAAGGAGAGATGCTAAGAGATCGCCGATGAAATGTTTTGCCAAGGAGCAAGGGAACCGTGAGTAGAAGTCACATTGACTGTGATATTACCAAACTACCACTGTTGTGATGGTGAAAAACTCACAGTAACGTAGAAATGTAGTAAATGACGGCAGAAAAAAAAAAGAGAAAACTGCCCATCCTATCTGCCCGGTCATTCTTGTACCCGCTGCTACCAAGAGTACAGTATGATTATGTGTAAGATACTTCTCCTTATTCAGGGGAGTTTATCTTCTTTTTCTACAACCTTGGCGGATGACCATGCAAGAATTCCCACTTAGTTCACACAGAAACATGATCGCAGGAAAAAGACCACATGGCCCATCTAGTCTGCCCAACCATCCAATGTATCTAGCCCTTGCAATTCCCATCACTCCCTCAGAGATTCCCTGTATTTATTCCATGCTTTCTTAAATTCAGATACAGTTTTTGCTCCACCACCTCCACTGGGAGACCATTCTATGCATCCACTATCCTCTCTATAAAGAAATATTTCCTAAGATTACTCTTGAGTACCCCCTTTCACCCTCATCCCATGACCCCTTGTTCAACGAGGCTAGCCTCTATCTTACCTTTCCTCTAGAGTAAACATGTTTAGATCTTTTAGCCCCATGTGCTTTAGAATGATACAGTCATCCCCTGATCCCTATTTGGCCCCCATCACCTAATCTACATTGGGGGTAAATTTAACTACAATTTTAGCAATTTTTCAAAAGTTTTTACCCGCATAAAGCACACTTATATGGGCAAATCCTATGGACAATTTAATGGCATGTTTTAAAGCAATTTTCAAAAGCCCACTTACTCGAGTAAAGTGTATTCACTTGCGTAAAACCTACTTTTATGCATGTAAATGCTTTTTGAAACCAGGCCCAGACTTCTGGTTATGGCTGCTTGGCTAGGCAGATGCACAGGGAAGGAGCTCCTCTCAGGGTCCTCACAAAATTGTAATTCCCAAGCTCTATATAGCCCTTAAATCACTTGGCAGGTAGTGCATTACGTACCTTTTGTGGCAGGATACAATTCTGATGAAAATGACAAAGACGCTCTATTTGGTAGAGTGAGGTACGAACGCCAAGTCAGTGAGAAATACTGGGGAGAAGCTGAAGGTGGGAGACGCCTCCTGTGTGTCAAGCAGGAACGTTGAAAACCGGGGGCAGTAATGTCCGTGCTCTAATTCACTACAAAAGCAATTTTGGATGTTTTCGATAAACGACTCCTCAAGCTGCAAACGGCATTGGATGATATTAAGCATGGCTTGCAGTGCCATGCTAAGCACATGAATGCCACAGAGCTGAAAATCTCAGAGCAGGAAGATCATGGGATCCAGGCTGAAAAAAGGATAGGTGAATTATAGGCCTCCAATACTTGATTACTGGAGCAGCTGGATGACCAAGAACTTATGGCAAGAAAACTATGACAAGAGGAAGCTTTTCAAGGGATTCAATTAGGTTCAGAGGAAATAAAAATGTCATTATTGGCAGATAATGTTTTGTTGTTTGTGGGAAATCCGCAAAGAAGTGTACCAATTACACAAGAGCGGTTTTCAAAGTTCTACCCCTTTGCGAGACTAAAAATGAATTGTGATAAATCAGAAGTTCTTACATGATGCACAATTGGGTGGGGTTATTTCCTTTTAAATGGGCGGTGGACAAGATTAAATATCTGGGAGTGCGGGTTCCACTGGATCTAATGAAACTAACGTTCTGAGTTCATGAATTCATTACAATCTCCGGCCTAGATTCATCATTCTGCTATATTTGTAGCAGAATGATGAGTCACATGAAAAAATGGGGCGGGGTGAAATTGTGCAGCCGGCTGCATAGTTATTTCCCGCGGTGCTTCCAGCAACAATGTGTAAACCATTATAGCCCGCAGCGCTGCTGGGACATAACCCCGCCCAAACCCCACCCACACTCCTTCCCCCTTCTCCTAATTTGCATTGTACCGCTACGGTGCAGCCGATATCGCGTGCAGTCGGGCCTTATCGATCGCGATACCGGCACATTGCGGTTTGATGAATGACCTGGTCAGCTTGCTACATGGCTGGAGTTGTCAGTTTCCCTTATGGGTAGATGCGCCTTGCTAAAGATAATGTACAGATTGCATGTGCTCCCCTGTTGGCTGCCCAGATCGGATCTTTCTTTACTTAAATCTATATTTTTTAAATTTCTTTGGCGTGGGAAACGAGCTAGGGTGGCATATCACAATTTGCTGGGTGACAAAGCAGATGGGGGTCTGCATGTTCCTAACTTACAACAACATGATGTAGAAGGCCAGTTATGTTTTTAGGGGGGGATGGCTGACAGGGACGTTTAAGTTCTATGAACCAAACATGGTTGCTGGTATGGTGACTCCCTGGACACCTTTATTTTTAATGCACGTGAGTCGAGGCAGCCATTTGAAAATGACTAAACAGAATGTATTATTGTGGGCAGTGGTGTTGGCCTGGCGATGGTTTTGGCAGTGGGGAGCTAGACAGTATGATACCTCCCACTTAGCGCCCTTTTTTTTGAGAAAATCTCCCCTGGGGACAGAATAATCCACACTTTTTTTTTGTAGTGAGCGCAGAGCGGATGTCGTCCTACGGGCCACCTTATTGATAAGGCATTATGGAAATGCAGGACTTTTCAGTCATCGCAATCTCAATCTGCAATGCCCCGGTCTCAGTTCTTTACAGTTCTACAAGCATGTCACTAGATGGAATCACTGAGATGGTCTGAGGCAGAGCTTAAAAGTGAGTATGGTGTCTTGTCTGAATTCCAGTCGGCGGCTGAGTCTAAAAACTCTGCTTTGCAATGGTATTTGACTTGTAAACAGCAGCGACCATATGGCCTGATTTCTGCTATGATTGTTTGTTGGTCCAGGGAGCTTAATACTGACATCTCCCAAAGTATGATGAAAGACTGTGTTAGCTCCTTATACAAGGTACATATTGATGGGATGCTGAAGGAAACACGGTTCAAGATACTGCATCGTGCTTACATGGATGACGTGAGACGATTCCATATGAAGCTCACAGATACACCTTTATGTAATAAGATGTAAAGAGGTGAATGGCACCATGGTCCACAGACTTTTACTCTGTAGGCACATAGCTTCTTTTTGGGATCAAGTTATCAAAGAGATTAACCAAAGTGCTGGGATACAAACAGGGTACAACGTTACAGATGGTGACTTTTCACAAGTTGGGGGTATTGAGAAATGGGTTGGCTTTGATAGTGGCCGTGTAAGTGTGCATTAATTAAATGGATGGAAGAAAGCCTGCCCACTATAAAGTTATGGCGTTGTAGAATGTCTGTTTATATGTGACTGGAGTGGACTGATGTCAAATATGCACATCAAAGGGTGATGGAAGCCTATATTCAAGTGTAGGCAAATTTCTTGTATCAGCTTCCAGCTGAGATGCAAAAATCAATTCTTCACCAGAGCTATTCACCCACTTGGTAGCCAGGGTATTCTGTATATTTATGTAAGAGGTACTTTATTTTTTTTTACTCCTCGGAGGAGTCTCTCTCTCTTAAGAGTATGTATGGGAGATGGGAGATTTGGGTTACTGTGGTGCGTGACTGGTAGGAATGGGTATGGGTGTGTGTAGATTTGTGGGGATATATGTTGTGTGCAGGGTGGGAAGATACTTGTTTCCGATGGGGATCAGTGGAATATGGGCTAGGGATCTTGTTGAAGGTTATGATGCAAGTGGGAGGCAAATGTAAAAATAAGACACAAACTGTGTTGTCTGCTGTGGGGACGGAATGCTTGTAAATTATAAACTGTTCTATTTTTTTACATCTCCATTCCTGTTGTTATAGTTTTCATAAGTTATTGTTTTCCGAATAAAAATAACAGGCCCATAAAACCCAATTTGAAGCACATAAATGCTTTTGAAAAATCAGACCCTTTACGTTTAGTTAGCTCCTCACGAAAACACTTTTCTGAAAACCGAATGAATTTTACCTCGCTTCCAATCTTATTTGTGTTTGTTTTATGTGGTCCTGCTTCAGGCCCTTCCACAGTGAACACCGAACAGAAATATTTGTTCATTAATTTTGCCGCCTCCTCATATTCCTCCTCTTCACCTCTGAGTCTCACAAAGGGGTATATTTTAAAAGGTGCGCACGTGCACGTTATAAAATGCGATGTCAGCGCACGTGTGCACCAGATATTAACATCTGCACGTGCACATGCGGGCGGTCCACAACTCGCACGTGCAGGGGGGTATTTTTTAATTTATGTGCGGCGACGCGATTTAAGTTTTTCTCAGTTCGCTCTAATAAAGGAGTGGACTGGAACTTCCCTAACCCTAACCCTATCCTTCCTCCCTTTTCCCCTCTCCTCTCCTCCCCAACCCCTAAACCTAACTATCCCCCAATTTTCAATTCTAATACTTGCTACTGCTCCAGAGTAGAAGTATCTTCCGCACGCTGGCTGGCTGCTGGCGCGCACTTCCCCGGGTCAGCGTCTAATGGTGCTGTCCTGGCCCGCCCCCCCCCCCCCCCCCAATTTGTTTAACTTGTTCAGGCCCAGCACTTCGGCGCGTATCAGGGGTTACGCACGTGGCAGGGCCCTTTAGAAAATACCCACAGGGCCCAGCCCCCACGCTTAACCCCCCCGACTTTTACGGGTGCAGGGTTTTTAAAATTGGCCCAAAAGCTATTCTGTACTGCCTTCTATCACTAACGCATCTAAAAAATAGTCTTACCCCTACGTTTTACCATATTATTTTTTTCTTCCATTTGAACTTTTGCCTTCCTGGCTACTTTCCCGTCTTCTCTTAGCTTTTCCAGATATTGTCTCCTGTCTTCCTCTTTCTGTGACCTCTTGTAGTTTATGAAAGCTAACCTGTTCTCCCTTATCTTTTCAGTAACTTCTTTAGAAAACCATAGCGGTCTCCTTTCCCTTCCTTTATTTACCTTCCTAACAAAAAGGTTAGTTGCCTTATTATATCTACTTTTAGTTTTGCCCACTACTCTTCTATTTCCCCTAGAGTACATATTTAACTGGTCCAAGTAATAGGAGAATCAACTGCAAGTAATGTATGTGATATCTGTGAATACTGGTCACAGCGTTTTGGAAAGTATCACGAAATACCTCAGTAAATGCAAGTCCATGAAACTTTTGTTTATATTGTTTGTAAAGTCCTGCTTTCATTTTGTTCTGAAACCACTTTGGGTATGTTAATTTAATAAAGCAGAATATCAACATTAAACAAATAAACCCAGTGTGCGAAATGCTGTATCTGCCCTGGGTTCCTATCCTTCCAGGGTTCATTCCGCCATCTTCAGTTCCGCCTCACAGGGATCCACACCCACCTTCATCCTGCACCAGGAAGGAGGGCAGCTACAGTAATAAAAGGACTCATTCTCTACCACTTGCAAAACTAAATGTTTTTTAAACTAACCCAAAAAATTAAACCGGTTGGGACCAGTTTCCAGAAACAAACAATACGAGGTCAATATTATGCGGGCCAGTGAGCAGGAAAGTTAGCTGAGTTAACTTTACCCAGATATTCAGCACCACCCTTGCCCAGTGATGTCCCACTGAATATACCTGGGTAATTTTAGGACAGTGATTTCTCCAACCAGTTAACGTTAGCCGAGTAGTGTCACATCCCTAGAATGCTCCTGTGCTGCCTTTTTTTTTTTTTTTTACTGAGTTCAATGTAAACCAGGTAATAACTTATTAAAATGTAACTGCTCAGTGGGTCAGGAAATTTAAAATTTGGGGGTTTCTCTGGGGAACTCAGAAGTCAAACTCTTTTGAATCTTAACCTCCCTGTAACCACATATAATGATATAAATACAGTACAAACACCACCTGTTTCAAATATGGACTGATCAAACATGATCCTTTTAGCCTGTAAAATTCAGCGGTGTACTGAGCTTATATATAGAGGTAACCTTCCATAGAACAATGCAACATTTGGCATGAGAAAAATGGCATGAAACAAATAGGTCCAGAAGTGTAACCATGTATGTGGCTCAGGAATTTGGAGGAATGATCGAGAAAATCTAAACACGGCATCCACGTTTATTCTAAATTTCCAGTAACAGTGTGCTGGAAGAGGTGTGTGACCACTCGTATCTGAGACTATGCACCCGGCATTCCTTTATACTCAGATCTGGTCATTCAGGATTTCATGAAGATTAATCAATAACGTTCAACACAAGTGAGTTACCTGGATACAACACAGAGGTAAAGGCATGAAAATGAGTATGATCGCAGCTAAATCCTGAAATTCCTAGAAATTCATTTGGGTTCTTTTCCACTTGGCCTGTTTTACAGGGTCTTCTGTGCACTGGTACATACATATTGATTTTCACACTGTATTACAAACGGTCTGTCTATATTTACCTACTTAGCTCTTTAGGATGCTCCTAGTGAAAAAGTAGGTAAGATCTCCCAAGTGTGGCAAATAGAGACAGATAATTCAAGGATATTTTCTTTATTTTGTGAGTTTGTATTTCAATTGTAAATTTTTTTTTTTATCTTCTCTGCTTTTTTTTTTTTAATTGAACAGCAATACAAGTTAATTCACAGTTATACTACATTACACACTTTCTAGTTTTGAATTCCTTATGCATTGCTTATGTGATCTTGCTGTCAAGTTGAATTATGTTATTGTGCATGCAAATAAAATTAGTTTCTCATGAAAATTAAGTTTCACCTCGCAAGCAAAGTTATTTCTGCTTTTTTTTTTTTCGTTAGCACTCAAACAGGAATATCAAATCAATTATAATGTCTATGGAATATTAGAATGTTGTCCAGACATGCTCCACCTGTCTAAAAACCATTCTCTACAAACAAGAGCTAACCAATGTGTAAACATAATAATTAGATTTCATTTAGCCATTGGCCATTGCTATTCTGCATTATTCTCCCGCTGAGAAAACTACAGTGATACGATTTAAGTGGCAATCTAGCAGAACACTTTGCATTGCCTGTGGTTGTCCTACAGAGTAATTCGCTCCACATCAGATTTAACTCTGATTTGGATTTCAGCACAGTTAATTTGAATTTAAGCACCTACAGAAGAGTCAATAGCTAGAGACATCTCTATTAGAGAAATATCTACACTTATATCCTTCTTAAGGTAGGATATTTGAAGACGAGAACTTTCCATTCTGCACATATCTGCCCCTATGAGGCAGCCAAGCCTTTTATCGTGAATTCTAATTCCAAAAGTGTCGTCCCGATAACCCCATATAGGCCAGTAAAATAATAACTATAGAAAATATAGTGTACCTACATAGAATTTGAATTGGCCAGATTCTATGATTTCATACATATTTATGGGCGATGGACTGGTTTTACAATGGATGTACACCTCATAAAATTATAATTATACAGAAGAAAGCAACTCTTTCAAAAGTGTGCTAGGATTGCATGACAGAAAAGTGTTCTACAAATATTAAAAAGAAAAATAGCATTTGTTGCAAATCATTAAAATGAATGCTGTTTGGTGTTTTTTTTAACATGAGGGTTCCATTTTTAGATGACCAAACATAGGAATCTGTGTTTACTTAAGTTTATGTGGAATGTTAAGGTCAAAATATTACATTAGTAGCAACATTTTGAAGTATACTATCTTTCTTAAAAAAAAAAGTAATGCATCTGTTATGTTATATTAGCTCTGTTTGTTTAACTTATCTCATGCCATTAGTTACCTTAATATAAGAATATGGGGATAGTTTTTATGTGGATGATATTCAGCTTATTGTTTTTGGACACTTTCAGTCCATGAGATTGGTGTTTGCTAATTCTATGTCTGTCTGCAGCTACCAATTCTACTAAGACAGAGGCCCTCTGGATTGTCAAAACTAATTGCCCTTTAAATAGTTTTTTAATGTTATCAGGGGTGATCATTCAGCTCAAAAATGGGATTACTGTAGCTGGCATAAGATTGGATTGTAAATGAATTACCAAATGTATGTGTTTATTTATTTATTTATAGGCATTTGATATGCTGGAGAAGTGCTACAATGTGAGTGATGTCATTGCTGAGCCAGCAATGTGAGTGACGTCATTGCTTAGCGGCCTCTGCACCTTTAAAAACTCAGGGGCCAATGCAATAAGAAGCATGTTAAAATGGGCACTCATATGGAGTGCCCATTTCCCTAACACGTGCACAGCCACCTCTCCTGAGCACCTGATGCTATATTAAAATGAGCTGCCACGTTAAAAGAGACGTGCTAGGAAAGAATTGTGTGTCCCTAGCGCTCAAATGCATCTGGCTCCCAGGAGAAGTGGCTGTGCAGCCACAATTGCATCAGTGCGGTATGTGGACTGTCAATCTGTTCAGGGGTTAGTAGGTTATTCTGGCAAGGGACTGCTGTGCTTCACAAAAGCCACTCTCCCGCTCCCTCGACCCCCTGCCTTCTGAACCAGTTTAGCTCGCTTGCTGCTCCCAATAAAATTGAACTAACATGTGGTTCATTTTTTTTTTCTCAACTTTCAGAGCCCCCTTCCCTAAACTTGCTCTGGTCTTCACCACAGTTATTGAAGCCCACAGTTATTGAAGACTTTGTTGGTGTTGTGTAGGAGGTGGACCCTTGGGCCAAGGTGGAGTTGATGCTACCTGTAGGAGAATCCTACAGGTAGCATCAGCAGGCGGAGTGGGCTGACGAACGGAGGTCGGCTGGAGCGTCGCCAATACCAGCCCTCGTTCCCCGTGGGTTGAGCTTTTGGGTATCGGGGCCGGCTGGACTTAGGTGGGCCTCCATATGTAATCGTCGAAGGAAGGATGGCGTGGTCAGCAGCTATTTTAGATCAAGTCCTCAGTGAAATATGTAACCTGGTATGAGGGTTTAGTTTGATGGGGCTGCTAAGCAACAGCAATTATAATGCAATCAAATTTAACATAATCACTGGAGGGAGAACATTAAGTAAAACTATTACAGTAGCATATAACTTTACAAAGAAAGAGTATGATAGAATATGAAAATTAGAAAAAACTAGAAGGAATTGTTGCAAGGGTTAAAACTATGCATGAAGTAAAGACATTGTTTAAAAATACTATTTTAGAAGTCCAGATAAAATGTATTCCTTGCATTAAAAAAGGTCAAAGAAAGATCAAACAACTGCCAGTGTGATTTAATGGTGAGGTAAAGGAGGCAGTTAAAGCTATAAGACAATCATTAAAAAAATGGAAAGCAAATCCAAATGAAAAAAATAGGCAAAAAGCATAAACACTGGCAAATTAGATATGCAATAGTAGTAAGACAGGCCAAGAGAGGCTTTGAGAAAAAGCTTACCAGTGAGGCAAAAACTAATAATAAAAAAAAACTCTTTCAAGCACATTCAAAAGTAAAAAGCCTGTGAGAGAGAGTCAGATAGGCAAATGGGGTGCTCAGTGAGGATGAAGAATAGCAGAAAAACTGAATTAATGTTTTGCATGTCTTTATGGAGGAGGAGGTTGGGAACATATTCACACCTGAAGCATTCTTTAATGGTGGAGATTCTGAGCAACTGAAACAAATGTCTGTGACAATAAAGGATGTTTATAAATCAAACTGACAAAAAGTAAAAAAAAAATCACTGGAACCAGATGGTATCCACACCAGAGTTCTAAAACAACTAAAACATGAAATAGCCAGCCTGTTACTATCAATCTGAAACCTGTAATTTAAAACAGCGACAATTCCTGAAGACTGGACGGTGGTCAATGTGATGCCGATTTTTAAAAGGAATCCAGTAGTGATCCAGGAAGTCATAGACTGGTGAGCCTGATGACAGTGCCCAGCAAAATGGTAAATACCATTCTTAAAAACAAAATAACTGGCCATATAGATAATAGAAATGGCTTAATGGAGAAGAGTCAGCATGGTTTTAGCAAGGAGAAGTCTTCTCTTACCAAACTTTCAGAATTTTTTGAAGGTGTAAATAAACATGTAGATAAAGGTGAGCCAGTTAATATAATATATTTGGATTTTCAGAAGGCATTTGACAAAATCCTCCATGAGAGACTCCTCAGGAAATTACAAAGTCATGGAGTAGGAGGTAGTGTTCTAGTTCGGTTCTATTGGCAACTGTTTGAAAGGCCAGAAACAGAAGGTAGGACTAAGTGGTGAATTTTCCATCTGGAGAAAGATCATTAGTGGAGTACCACAGAGATCAGGCTGGTGCAAGGGTAATAGGCACCCTAGGCAAACCTTCTGCCTAATGCCCCCTCACCCCGTCCCCAGTCCCAGCCCTAATCCTAGCCTCTCCCCCTCTCCCTGGCCCGCCCATATAAGTTAAAATTTTGCATTTATAATAGATTTTACATGAAAAAAGAAATTCAAAGTACAGTTTTTAGATTTTAAAATATCACTTACAGCACTGCATATAAGATATATATATTGTATGTCAACCAGAAAACCCTGCTAAAAGGCAAAAAGACACTTAGAACCTATAAGACTATTGTAACATGTGTTGAGTAGGCTTGGTACTCAAAGCCATGAGAAAAGTGAATTCCAATTACAATATAGTAAACCTCCTATACTAAAGCAGCACTAACTGCTAGCACTCAAATAGTAATAACCCCAGCTATGAAAAGGCAATACTGTAAATGTTATTCCAGCCTCTAAAACACCAATGCATGTCCTATTAGAACCAACTATAGAACCCTACATGCTAGCAGAATACCTCAAGTTCAATCATGCATGCATCAGACAGACAAACCCTCACCAAATACAGAATAAAGATACCATAAAGTAAAAATTAAAAAATGTGCAGACAAAAACAACTGGAAACTACAACACTAGACTCTGTATGCAGTGCAACAACGGGAAAAGAGAACACTACCATTCTTTATAAAATATCAAACAATAAAATAAAAAATATAAAACATCAATAATAGTAAAATCATACTATTAAAAAGAATATTTCAAATAGCTGACAAATAGAATGATATATAATTAAAAACTCATAAAAATTTTAAAAAGTTACAACTTCAAAACAAATACTGAAAACAGCAGAACCATCAAATAACACACGCTTAAAGCTAATAAGGATATAAAATCAACCACTCTCCATATCTGAGATCTTTTGATTTTTAATGCCCTGAGATAGTCGTTGCTTAACTGATGGGATGGGGAGTGGGAGTTGTTGCTCCAAACCTTTCTCCTTTCTCTCTCATATATACATACACAGATTTTACACATGCGCCCTATTTAAAATCTACTCGTTTGAGACTGGGCAACTGAATGGCAGATGAAATTTAACGTGGAAAAGTTCAAACTGATGCACATAGGGTAAAATAATCCCAACTATAGGTATATGATGCTGGGTTATGTATTGGAAGTCACTATGCAGGAAAAGGACCTTCCAGTCCCTGTAGCCAATACACCGAAATCCTCTTCTCAGTGTGCGGAGGCAGTCAAAAAAATCAAATAAGAATTATCTAAAAAAGAATGGAGAATAAAACAGATAATTTCATAATCCCTCTGTATTGAGAGCCATAGTACAACAGCACTTTGAGTATTGTGAGCAGTTCTCATTGCTGCATCTCAAGAAAGACATAGCGGGACTAGAAAAGGTGCAGAGGAAGGTGACAAAAATGATAAAAGGGATGGAACATCTCTCTCGTGATGAGAGGCTACGGAGGCCAGGATTCTTCAATTTGGAAAAGAGAAGGCCGAGAGGGGACGTGATAGAACTTTATAAAATCATGAGTGAGGTAGAAGGGTAAATAATTGTATTTACTTATTTTAA
The DNA here is from genome assembly GCF_901001135.1 of Rhinatrema bivittatum. NCBI lineage: Eukaryota > Metazoa > Chordata > Amphibia > Gymnophiona > Rhinatrematidae > Rhinatrema > Rhinatrema bivittatum. Next base: position 340,684,535 of record NC_042620.1, on the reverse strand, counting down.
AAATGTATAAACCACTAATTACAAGTCAATTGAATTAATACTAAAGAGATATTCCATTAAACTAACAACAGCAGATTCAAAACAGATCATAGAAAGTACTTTTTTTTTTTTACTCAGCGCACTGTCAAGCTGTGGAACCTGTTCCCAGAGGATGTAATCAAGGCAAATAGCATAGCAGGATTTAACAAAGGTTTGGACAAGTTCCTGTAGAAAAGGTCCATAACACTATTAGCCAGACAGACCAAGGAAGGCTATTGCTGTGCCTGGGAGTGAGTGACAGGAAGTAGATCCATTTTATTTGCAACCTGGACGGCCACTGTGGGAGTCAGGATGCTGGGATAGCTGGGCCTTGTTCTGGCAATTCTTATTGTGCAATCCTCGTGGCTTCTTCCATTGTTCATTCTTGTTTTTACTTTCTACATTTTTTTGGGCCAAATAAGGTCTTTCCTAGAAAGAAAAGCCTTTAAACCTTTCTTTTACTCATTTATACTCAATTAGATTATTGTAACACCCTTTATTAGGGATGCACTATTAAACAGCTTAGACAGCTCCAAACGTCACTGCTAAATTATTCTTTGGGCTAAAACAGAATGACTTTGTGAGTCCCTCTTTTATTAAGCTTCATTAGCTGCCTGTAGCTCTAGAAAGTTACATTTAAAACTCTTTTCCAAGTATATAAGACTTTTCATGGGTAATCTGCAATAATTAGAAATTACTTATTTCCATGCTGAGCCAACCTTTTGTGTTATGCTCTTCCCAGCAGGATCTCTTCAAGATATTCCCTCCTCCCCCACAGTACGGAGATTACAACAGACTCACAGGACAGAATTTCGTTTTATGGCTCCCTCCATATGGAATAATATTCCCCTGGATTTAAGGAGAGAAGCTACTCAACATTTCACAAAAACCTTAAGCATGGCTGTTTACACATGTCTTTGGAGATTCTCAGGAAATTTAATTAGAAGATCCTATCTTCATTTGTGTTTCTTTGACTTTATTTTTATAATTTTAATTTTATGTTATGGGTGTATATGCTTTTATTTGTCATCAGCTTATTGTAGTTCCAATGGAGTATCTCCTGTTGATACAGTGAGGTTTTATTTAATCTATTTTAGTTATAAAGGAGTATTTCTGTGTCAATATATTCTTATGTCAACTTTTATAATTGAATTTTTTTTTTGTTTTATGTAAATTTACCCTATTTATATCTTGACTTTTTCTTACTAAGGGAACCGCTTTGCTGAAGTAGATGGACTTGCAGACTTACAAATAAATAACAATAATAATCCTTTGCAGTGTTTACACTGCTTTGTGAAAGTATGTAGAATTGGTGGATGTTCTTGCTGTGTCACCTTTGTTAGTTTCTCAATTAGAATGACATTTTACAATTATAGTTTCTACCCAGTGATAATGACCTGCGAGGCTCGAGCTGCTTTGTCTTGACTTTGGCAACATAACACACAATAGGCACGAAACTGTCCAAGGATATCCTGAATAAGGAAAAGAATGAAGTGACCAACCCATGTGCATCTGGCAGTGAGACAGTAAACAGAAAAAAAAAAAAGTGAAACTAATTAGAAAATTGAATAGAACTGACCGTCAAGTCACAGAGGTGGCAGACAATCTGCGATGTGGACACAGTTTAAAACATGAGCCGTATGCTCCCTAAGCAGGACGCCAGAAGAAGCCGATAACAGAACACTTCAGTTAAGAAAATGATCATCCACAATTTTATGCTGGGGATAAAAAGCCTGAATGCAAACTGAATTTACAGCTAGCAAAAGCAATTGTCTCCTTGTCTTGTAGGTTTGGAATTCTCAGCTTGTGATATGATGAAATACATTTTGTCCCTATGAATTATACACCTAGGAGAAGTAATGGCACGAAAGCATTTTAAGGTGAAAGCAACAGCACATCCTGCTTTCACTGAAACATATTTAGATTGGTGATATTAATGCATATTATAGCTATTATGCTGACCCTCTCTTAGGGGTATTCACATACCCGACTGAAAAGACATTTGATGATTATAAAGAATGATTTATTTTTCAATCTTCCTTTGGAAACAAATTTATTACTATATAACAGAGCATGCAATAAATATTACTATATTCCTAAAGTTTGTTCTTCATTTTCCCTCATTGATATCACTGATAGACAAAACTCTGAAAAGTGATGACTGTCACAGGCATTGTTGGATAAATTCATTAAACCAAAGAGAATAAAGGGACAATCAAGTCAATAGTGTAAGAGATCAAATGTTTCATCTTCTGTTATTTCCATTTACACTCTACTATATTTCTGTTAAATAATGGTGATGCGCTTTTATAACACTGATTAAATACCATTTTTAACTTACGTTTCTCAAAAATGGGAGCAGGATTGAATACAACCTTAAAGTCCAAGAGACCATTATCCAAATCCTATTTCTACCATTGACAATCACTGTGAACCTGGATAGTTGTTTTATCTTTCTCAGTCACCCATTTCTACTGGAAGCTACTTGGGGAAGGAACTTAAAACTCGTAGGTAGGGGCAGTGGGTACACATTGACGCATGTGCACCAGTGAACGCCCAGGGTCGTGGTATTTTATAACATAAGTTCACATATGTGCACATGTCTTGATCCCCCTGTTCAATGTAATGCATCCTTGTGTAATGCATCCTTGTGCAAAGTTTATCGTTCAAATGTAAACCGAGGTGATTTGTAACTTATTTACAAGAATATCGGTATAGAAAAATGCCAAATAAATAAATAAATGTTATAAAATAGCATAGGTACGCATACATGTGCATCCTATTTTGAAATGCTTAAGCCTGGATTTTAAAACCCTGTGTGTATAAAAACCAGGGATTACGCGTGTGGCTAGGCCCTGCGCGCCCCAAGCGCATTTTAGAAAGGGCCCGGCCACGTACGTAATCCCCAGTATGAACAGAAGTGCCGAGCCAGAAGAAAGGGGCGGGCAGGGACGGGCCAGAGGGTGGGCCAGGACAGCGCCATCAGATGCTGTCCTAGGGAGGCGCACGCCGGCAGCCGGCCGGCATGCGGAGTTTACTTCTGCTGTGGAGGAGCAGCAATTATTAAAATAAAAAAATTGGGGATAGCTAGGGTAGGTTTAGGGGTCAGGGAGAAGGGGGAAAAGGTAGGAAGGTTAGGGTTAGGGAAGTTCCCTCCCAGTCTGCTCCTTAATTGGAGGGGACTGGGAGGGAACTGGTTTAGGCTCGATAGCGTCATCACACGTTACTATTCTAAAATTCCCCTCCCTGCGTGCAGAGCAGGCCACCCACTCGCACATGCACGCATGGACATTAAAATCCAGCACGCATTTGCACACATTATAAAATTGTCACGTCCATGTGTGCACGCCAGGAACCGCGTGCACATGGACCTTTTAAAATCAACCCTTTAGTGAGGTTGCACCTTTGGGGACAGTGCTCATCCTAAACACACTTATGCAGAAACAAGTAAGATCTGAATTCAAGTAAGCTCTGTGACTGTGGCTGCTCTGAAACAATAATGCGGATGTTCTCTCTGCTGGTGCTGGCTCTCCTACCTAGGATAGTAGCCGGGCCACTTATGATTCCTGGCTATGTACGTCTTACCAAGGCCTATCAAGAAGTTTATCATCTGATGACTTTTGGATCTGCTCTCGCATACAGACTTCTGCAACTACCTTTTTGGCCACTTCTATGTTTCGTGCCGTGCCAGCAAATCTCACAGGTTGGTGAGAACAAAGAACACAGGGACCAAATGCATTGACGCCCCACTTGCATCCATGACAATGATCAACTTGGCACAACACATGAACCCTGCTGAATGGTGTTTACAGGCTTTGCCAGAGGGACAAGGATCTAGCTACGAGCATCCTAAGCATTATCCTATATGAGACAATACAGCACTATATTTTTCCAATGGCAGCCATAGGGTCCCAGAGGGATGGGAATATGAAGACACATGTTATATGTTTGATAAACAGCATTCTAAATTTTGGCCAGCCAATGTTTATTATAATGAGTCAGGGGATAATATGTTTACATGCTTAGGTGGCTATGTGAATGAACATGAGATTATGGGAAATTTCTTGACCTTACCAAACACCTCTATAGCTTATGGCAAATGTCCTGATGAACACAATTATTATTTGGACTCATTAGCTCAATGGTTGAGTTTCATGGTCTGTATGGGGTTTCCGAGTTTAGTGCCACATGGTCAGAAAAAGAATTACACATGTGTTTAACCTGATAAAAGAATAAGTAACTGTGTATGCTAGACTCACACACTTTTATTTAATCTTTTAAAACACATAAGCATACTGATCATCATCATGTCACCTAGGGGTACACTGTTCTACATTTCTGTTTTTAAAATCCAAAATCTTACTCACCCACATGACTCAGTAACCCAGACTTCATTAACCAAATATCATCCTTGTTGTAGAGTAAGGAGATGAGTTTGGGATCTATTTTGGGATTCTTTATGCCTAATTTCAGGGTTGTCACTGTAAACTTAGAGGTGGACACTATTAAAGGAAATATGAGAACCCTATCTGCTATTGTGGAGAATATTTCCACAGAAACAAGTGCGGCCCTTGCAGGATTACAGAGTGAATTTAAGGCCCTGGTGGAGCAGTTCTCAGTAACAGGATGGCATTAGACATATTGCTGGCAGAAAAAAAGAGATGTTTGCCAAGTAATAAATTTCTCTTGCTGTGCTTATATTGATAATTCCGGTCAAATTACTCATTCTAATAGCACCCTAAATGATTTGTACCATAAAGCCCATGAAGAGTATGAGAATTTGGGAAAGAATGAATGGGATGTCTTGGGAACTGGGGTGTGGTTTGGAGGTCTTAGATGAAAGATTGTGGGATGGATATTGATTATTGTGGGATAGGTATTGAGTATTATTTATTTATTTAGAGATTTTTATATACCGCAGTACGTAAGGATATACATCACCGCGGTTTACATTTAACAATAACTTAGCAACAGGCTTTACAATTGACATTATTAATAAGTATTAATTAGAATTAATTACAAATAACAGGATTGATGGAAAAACAGGCTGTATTGATTATTGTTGTGGGATTGGTTGGAATACTATTAGTCTATGTGGGCTGTCAATGCATTTTAACAATGTGTAAAAAGGCAGTGACCTCTGCATCTCCCATCATGGCAATGAAAATTTATGAGATCTGAGATTAATAAACATATTGAAATGATGGAGATCAGAGAAGTTGTGGGCAGTTAAGATGGAGAAGATGAGTGTTCAAACTGTGGCTTTGCCAGTATCTGGGCTGATTGAGCCCTGTGCTCATCATGGGGTGTAGCTTACCTATGTGTGGAGACCCAAGAAAAGAGTTGAACTGTAGAATTAGAGTTGAAAGGCCCTTGTTTTGTGGGTCTTGAGGTCTGCATAGGCCAGCTATTCAGACAGTGGAACATATTTATATCTTGCTAAGCTCAGCTAGTTAGTTGTTTATTAGAAGTTGCTACATTGCTGTGACACGACGTTGAAATGTGTTGAAATCAAAGAAAAGCAAGTTATTTTGGATCTGTACCTGGAGCTTTAGTCACAGTGGAATATTGTAATTCTTGCGGTTTATAATGAAAAACATCACGAGGTATTACGTTCATATTGCTTAAGACTCCCACCAAATGTTACCTCTCAATATGAAAGACCAAAGGACACATCGCCTTAAACCATGAAATGGCAGACATGACCTAAAATGGTAGAGAATGGGGTGGCACTTTAGCATGAGGTCATAGGTAGATGGGGTAACTGATGACTGGGTGCAGATTTTAGGTTGATCCGTGACAGGAACTAATTCATGATAGCAACATCATGGATGTGATGAAGGGAAACTTGTAATCAAAGAACAAAGCAATGATTGTTAATATAATCTACTAATGATGAATGAGAAATATAGAGTCTGTCTGGGAATGTAAAGACAGAGCAACTTGCCATTGCCTTGTAGCTTGATCTATGCAGTATCTTAAACTAAAAACCACTAAAGAGGAAGTGTTGGTTTCTTAACCGAATTTCTTTTCATGCCACATTATTAATCATAATTGTTGCTCTAGGAGATGAAGTAACCAGGGCCGTTGACCAGTTGTAATTAAGCTGCTGGGCTTGTTTATTTTTTTTCTTGGAGAACCAAGAAAAAAAAAAAAAATAAAATAAAAAAAATATATATATAAACAGCCAAAATTATTATTGGAAAGCTGGCAGTCACTGTGGTAAAAGCCTCTGCAGATTGTATTATGCAGTACCATTTCAATAAATATATCTTAATTTTTTATTTATTTGCAACTTTCAATTTTGTCTATGCGACAAAATATATTAAGAAAAAAACTAATAGATGTCAAAACAGAGAATAATAGAAAAATATATGGTTCTATTTTCAAGAGAGTTTCTTAACAATTCTGTCATTATATTGAATCTCTTTTCAATATTGGAGCCGTAGTTTTGTATAAAGATTCAGGCAGACTTCTAAGTCTACACAGGATATTTCACATGCATAATCAACTTAAACTGCCCCATCCGATCAGTCAACGTTGGGATTTACATGTTCAGAAGGGACTCTGTAATCTCCATCATATTCATCTGGATTGATCATTAAGATAATAAATTTAAAATGTCAGGTCTGGCCTCTGACAGCACATCTGAGTTATGTTTTTATACTGTCCACTTGGAATACTGTACAAACCGACTCAGAATTGAAAACACATGCCAGGAACTGCAAGGCCAACAACGAAATTGCTCAGACGGCCATACATTTGACCCATGCTTTGTTGACCCAACATGTGAAGGGGGTTTCAGCACCATACCATTCAATATGTTATGCTTTGCCCTCACTCGCCAGAAAATACAGCAAACAGAGGACGGGAGAGGGGGGAAGGAGAGCACAGAAGAATCAATTTACTCAGTTATAAGGTTGGTTACTGAAGTCAGACCATCATTTGAAAGACAGATTGCTAAATAGAGACAGTCTTATCGTCAAAAAAATAACATATTATTAACACTAAATAGTGCTCTTAACAGAGTTTGATGCCTATAAACTGTGATACAAGTCACATACGCTGTACTGTACTGTAAACCTTTCCGCATTTGCTGTTTGGGCTGAAAATCAATACTTTTATCTACCTGTCAATGTTTTTTCCTCTTTAATGCAGAAGGAGAGTAGCCCTTTTCGTCTGCAGCTACCTTAGAAAGCACTGAGCTAATCAATACCTCCAGTGATAACAGGGATGATTTGAAACACATACAACAAAATCCTATCACTTTACTGCCCACTGAGTCCATGAAAATATTTTCCCAGCAGGAACGGGAAAATGAAAGACCTCCATTTTTCATAAGTACAGTGGGTACTCATGGAGCTCTTCGCTCTAGTTCCTTTCTGTCTTCTATCATCAGAGTTGGCATCTGTCTGCTACCCACTAGAATGCAAACACCAAGGTGGGCTATAGTCTTCTGAGCCGAATGCTGTCGTGGGTGCAAAATATTTGCTAGCCTGGATCCATTTAGCCTTAAAGCAGAGGAACTAGAAATGAGTCACAGTATTAGCAATCCCGTTTCATGATTTTATTGCGTCTTCTTATGGTTTTATTCCTACTGTATTGCATTTATTTTATTTCCATGCTTTCTTGTAGAATGAAATAGCGTGCAAGCTTGTTGAACCCACAAAAATGTATTTTCTTGAGCCTGCTCTTTGTTTACATTCAGGGATCAAACTAGAAAATGTGAGGGCTACTCACCTAATTTTTCTAACCCTGTTTGTTTTTATTACTCTGTCCCACTCCCACCTATAATGCCAATTCATCATTTACTCTTTTACTTCGTTCAGTCTATCTTCTGTGTGTCTCTTCACTCCATTGCTTCTTGAATTCTATCCATTTTCTTCTGTCTCCACCTGCCATCATCCATTCTCCCCCTCCCACCTTCAACTTTCCCCATCTAATCCTTCAACTACCTCTCCTTATTCCTTCTCATCTTCCACTCTACTTTCTTTCCCATCTCCTCTTCCCCCCCCCATCATTTTCAATCTGCCCCATGATCTTTCCATTTGCCCATGTTTCTTCCTCCCCACTATCATTCCTCTTTTCCCTCTTCTCACCAGGTTTTCTTCTCCTCATCATCTTCCCCGTGTTCCTTTTCCTCATCTCTCCAACTTTTCCCCCATATTTCTCTTCACCCTCTTTGCTTCCCTTCCCTCACAATCCTCTTTTCTTTTATCTTCTCTTCTCCCGTGCACCTCTCTGCTCTTTTTACACTATTATCCTCTCATATTATTTAATCTTCATATTTTGTCTCACCTTATGCATATTACTTTCTACATGAGGTATAATTAAAGAAAAGAAGCATCACAACAATTCAAATAGAAACCAAAACATATGGTACACGCAATAAATATAATAGGTGTCATATTCACTGGCAGGCTTGCAAAGTTAGCCGGAATTTAGAACTACTCTAAGGCATGACCAGAGTTGGCTGAATAAGTTACCTGGCTAATGGAATATTGAAGTTAGCCAGATAAGTTCATCTCTGAAATCCACCAGAATGCCTCTACATAATACGGCTGAATTTTAGACAGATAATGAATTTTTCAGCTAATTTTAGCTGGATAATTGAGGGAAATATTCAAAAGTGGCATCTGGCTAAATGCCACTGAATATTGACCCCAATAAATAACAGCAGACACCATAATAATCCAATAACACAAGAAATAGCATACATTATCATAATGACCTAAACATCCAATACTTTCCTGCTATGTCCTCATCCTCCTCTCCATAACTCAACTGGTCTACTGCAAAGCCTAGAATCTTAGCCATAAAAAATAAGAACTGCCATAATGAGCCAGACCAAGGGCCCATCAAGTCCACTATCCTCTTTCCAACAGTGGCCAATCCAAGCCACAGACACCTGACAGGATCCTAAATAGTAGATAGATTCCATGTTGCTTATACTTAGGGATATATAAAAAATAGTGACATATAAATTCATTAGAAAAATTTTGTTGTATACAAAACATTTTATCAAAAATCTTCAAAAAACATTTAATTACTATTCATCATTGAATAATTAGAATAAATAACAAATATTCACCATAAAAACACATTCATACACTCAAGCATACTATTAAAAAAAATGTTCTTTTTAGAAAATCTATATAATGTAGTTGTTCAACTCCCTCTACACCATTGTATTGTATTGCTCCCTCTTTACACCATTGTATTGTATTTCTTCCGTAGTTCAAATTAACAAATTATTACTCCCAACATGTTTCGCCATGCAATCGGCTTCTTCAGGGGAGCATATTACACAGATCTTCAAAAGTTTCCTCCACGGAATCACCCAAATGTATCCACTCTCAATTTTCAAGGTAACTTACTCTTGCCGCGTACAGACGAACCAAATTTATTGTCCCCACAGTTTCACCTTTATCTCTTTTAGAATCGTCAAAGCATTCGTCCCGACACTCCCATTTTTCAACCAGTCCCCATCTTCCAAATACCTTTACTGTTGACTTTCATCAATGATGCTCAAAAATCAACTTTCCTGAACACTCAGCGTTCTCGCGAGAATGCTGCGTGTTCGGGAAAGTTGATTTTTGAGCGTCATTGATGAAAGTCAACAGTAAAGGTATTTTGAAGATGTGGACTCTGAAAAATGGGCGTGTCGGGATCAGTGCTTTGACGATTATAAAAGAGATAAAGGTGAAACTGTGGGGCCAATAAATTTGGTTCGTCTGTACGCGGCAAGAGTAAGATACCTTGAAAATTGAGAGTGGATACATTTGGGTGATTCCGTGGAGGAAACTTTTGAAGATCTGTGTAATATGCTCCCCTGAAGAAGCCGATTGCACGGCGAAACATGTTGGGAGTATGAATTTGTGAATTTTAACTATGGAAGAAATACAATAAATGGTGTAAAGAGGGAGCAATACAATACAATGGTATAAAGAGGGAGTGGAACAACTGCATTATATAGATTTTCTAAAAAGAACATTTTTTTTAATAGTATGCTTGAGTGTATGAATGTGTTTTTAATGGTGAATATTTGTTATTTACTCTATGTAGTCAACGATGAATAGTAATTAAATGTTTTTTGAAGATTTTTGATAAAATGTTTTGTTTACAACAATAAAAATTTTTCTAATGAATTTATATGTCACTATTTATGATATGTTGTACTAGAGTGTGTGATTATATTCTTTATATATTTGCCATTTTTTTGTAATCTTATAGGGATAAGCAGTGGCTTTCTTTAAGTCTACCTTGTTAAGGACTTTACCTCCAGGAACTTTTCAAAATGTTTTTCAACCCAGCTACATTAACTGCCTTTACCACTCCTCCGGTAAAGAATTCCAGAGTTTAGTTTATTCATTCATTCACTGTCTTTCGATTGGTCTCTCCACTACCACATGTCAGTGAAAAGACCAATTGGATGTAAGTGAGGGAACAGCTCTGCCAGAGGAGGTAAGGTCTTCTCTACCAAGGCCGAGGAGCTGGGAATTTGCTGGCCTATTTTAATTTTCTACCGGGAGCTGGAGGGAGCTGGGAGGAAGGCGGACCCAGAGCTGCTAGCAAAAGACTTTATTTTAAAAGGTGAGCAAGACCTGCAAGACAGGGAGTAAGGCTGAGGCTGGTTTGACCCCAGACCCGAACCAGGACCAAGACTTAAGGGGAGTGGTGGTTCAGCATGGAAACAGAGGGAGAGAGGACTTGCTGGACTGGCCATAAGAAGTTTAATGCCTGCATCTGAGTGACATTTCCCCACAGTAGTAGGAGATGCGCTAGGCAGGATCCGCACTAGCACGGCTCCTTGAATTTCAGGGTAATAGCTAAGCTTGATGTAGGTTTTTAAGCATGGGTTTCTTCAGTGCTACATACCTGGGCAAGGTTAGCACCGAAAAACCCAAGCTAAACTATGAGTAAAAACTTGTGATATGCTTTGCATGGCTTATTACATCGGCCCCTATATGTTTTGTAATTTTGTTCTTTAGAATAGTTTCTATGATTTTCCCAGTACTAACATCAGGATCACTGGTTTATAAATATATATGAGGGGCCTGTAGCCTATTTCTTTTGATCCTGTGGTGAAAGTATAAATGAGGCAACCCCCCCAAACTCAATAAAATATATTTAAATGCCCTGGGTCCACCAAGCCCTTTAGCTATTTAAAGAAATCACAAATCTTCCTCTCTCACCCCCCCCCCCCCCCGGACCCACTCATGGCTTAAAATGTGGCCAGTCAAGCTCCGCCCACCAGATTCCCCCAGGTTCTCCCCCACCAAGACCCCCTCCTCATTCCTCCAGAGTCAGTCTATGCCGGGAGCGGGGTAATTTACGCATCACCCTTCCAGCATTGAAACTGATGGCGCTGGAGCTCCGGGAGCAGGTACGGTCATACCCCATTCCCGGAAACAGGGGGGAAGAAGGAGGAGGGGTCTGTAGGGGGAGATCCATGGGAGGGGGCTTGACTGGCTGCATTTTAAGCCATGGGTGGGTGGTTGGGAGGGTCTGGGGGAAGATTTATGATTTCTTTCAGTAGCTAACGAGGTTGGCCAGCCTGGGGTATTTAAATATACTTTATTGAATTTCGGGGGGGGGGGGGGGGGGGGAGCAGATCCTCATTTATATTTCGTCACAGTACCAAATGAAATAGGCCACAGGCCCCTTTACATATATATACTTTTTTCCTTTTACAGATCTCTACTTAATTGGATATCTTTGAAGATATCCAGTTATCTGGCGACACAAGGCCGGGTAACTTTAGACCTGCTCATACGCTGCATATACTGGGTAGTTGGCTGGGTAAGTAGGATATCTGTCGCTCCCAGGAACGCCCCTTTTTTATCCTTCTAGATTATAGCTGGATAACTACTTATCCGATTATATATTAAACAGATAAGTGGCTAAATATGCCACATTTGCCATTTAGACGGATAACTTGTGAGTTATCCGTCAAAATGGCTCTTAAATATTGATCTCTATGAATTTTCCTAGCTTTCTCTATTAAATCTAACCCGCATTGCGAGTTAACCTAGCTTTCTCAGGAGTACTGAGAAAGCTAGGTTACAATCCATGCCCTGGTTCCATTCAGAGCTTTCTGACCCAAAATTAAACCAAATTTCTATCACTTTTTTTTTTTAAATCCGATTTTCTTCAACGAGTTTCAACTGACTGACTTATGAACCGTTACTTTTTTTTTTTTTTTTTTTTACAGGTTTGGCAAATTGTGTGCTGAAACTATTTGGAATGGGTTTGCAAAGCTCAAATACTGGAATCCTCTCTTTTGACCAGTGCAAGCATTACCAAAAGGCAGTGGCAGTAAACCTGAGAGACGAGGTTATACCCAACGTACCCAGGCTTAAAAAATGAAGTTCAGTCATTCCGTGGTATGGAAAAAGATTCGACTTTCCACTCATAATATATTTGGGGATGCCTTTATCAAATGATAGTTTGCTTTGTTATTAAAACTTAAAATGTATTTCCTGTTCCAGTATCATCCACCTTTTCGCTTCCTTGAAGTTAACAATGATATAATGACAAACTGTATTAAAATCTAAAGCCATGAGCTCTGGTAAATATCAGCCTGAGGTAAAAATAAAGAGAAACATCTGTAAACTGAACCTCCAGAAAGCTAAGGTTATTATTAAATGCTGTGTATGTTAAAGTAAAACAACATCTGCCGGCAGCTCTCAGCTTCCACTTGATATAAATAGGTCTTTTACTGTGCCGAGATGAAGTTCTAAGAAAATTATTCCAAGCCCCGCTGCACAACACATCAGTCTTTGTTACTGCATTCAATGCTAATAAATAACAAGGAGCCTTTAAACCGTCTAACATTTTGTTCAAAACAAATACTTTGTTTTGAACAAAATGTTAGACGGAACAGGAAAACCTGAACTCTGCCAAATAATGCTGTTTTACAAAGGCCTGGGTCCTTATTCCTCGTGAAAGGGAACGCTGCAATATGGAGACAAAAAAAAGGCACAGAACACCCCCCACCAGCCCCCAGAAATGTTATCAAAAACCAGAATTGTAATGTAGGTTTCCAGCAGCCTGCAAATTCATGGCAACCTACGCAGTCTAGCAGGAATAATTACTCTAAAGCAATTAATTGGGGAAAAGTATATTAGCAGTGCAAATGCTGATACTATCTTAAGACATCCATAAAAACGAGGTCAAGAGTACTCGGATCTCAGAAGATTACAGGTCTGGGTTATTTGCCCAAATTCTAGAAAAATCAACAAATTAGGCCTCGTAGGCCAGAGCTAGGGCTATATTGATGTAAAGCACTATCACAAAACTGCAAAATGCTTTGACAATGATAATGCCCTCGCCCATTAAGGGGTTTATTCAATTGTTCTAATGTTTTAGTAGGGTCTGAATTTTTCCCCAATAGCCATTCACATCTATAGCTTCTAAAACAAATCTGTCAAACGTCCTCCAGCCAACCCCAGATTCATCCTTTTTATTCTGCAAGCCAGAGTAACTCTGGCTCAAAAGTGAGCATTTGAAGCCTATGAACGGAGAACCCTGGATGAGTGAGCATAATATTTGGTACATTTATAATCTCTCATTTCCGCCTGCAGGTTTTAAATCTGACTTGGCACAACTGCTGAAGTTTGCAGGTTGGCAGCCTCACCATTGACTATACGCTATTTATTTATTTAACTGGATTTATTACCCATTCTTTTGAATTCACGATTCACCCAAAGAAACTGACAGTACATTAGAAGCTGAGTACATTAGCAAAGGTGAATAGCAGCCTTACAAAAACTGCATGTGTAGCAATTTACAATTCCTTCATGATCATTAAGGGGGTAATCTTGTAATTGCCCTCAAACATTTAAAGTCAATTACCCATGGACTCTACACACATACTCTCCCTTTGAAAATTATCCCGGAAAAATAATCCATACGCATTTACGACTATTCATTTCTGCAGGTAATTTATTCAAGAAAAATGCTTTTGAAAAATAGAAAAGACAGTGAGGAACTGCAAACCTTTCTGCAACCCTGGACCCAGGGAATGTTTCCCGTGCAGCCAAAAGTAAGTGCATGGAGGTCTTACACATGTACCCTTACCCACATATACAAGGTCAAATTCTAAAGATAAGTGCATGAAGGCCTTACACATGTACCCTTACCCACATATACAATGTCAATCTCTAAAGATAAGTGCATGAAGGCCTTACACATGTACCCTTACCCACATATACAATGTCAATCTCTAAAGATAAGTGCATGGAGGCCCTACACATGTACCCTTACCCACATATACAAGGTCAATCTCTAAAGATAAGTGCATGAAGACCTTACGCATGTACCCTTACCCACATATACAAGGTCAATTTCTAAAGATAAGTACACGAAGGCCTTACGCATGTACCCTTACCCACATATACAAGGTCAATCTCTACAGGTAAGTGCATGGAGGCCCTACACATGTACCACAAATACAAGGTCAAATTCTAAAGATAAGTGCATGAAGACCTTACGCATGTACCCTTACCCACATATACAAGGTCAATCTCTAAAGATAAGTGCATGAAGACCTTACGCATGTACCCTTACCCACATATACAAGGTCAATCTCTAAAGATAAGTGCATGAAGACCTTACGCATGTACCCTTACCCACATATACAAGGTCAGTACATGGAGGCCTTCCCTGTACCTTTACCCATACAAACAAGGTAATTTACTAAAAGTAAGTGCATGGAGCCCTAACGCTTTACCCACATATTCAAGGTCAATAGCTAAAAGTAAGTCAATGGAGGCCCTACAAATGAACCTTTACCCACATATACAAGGTCAATTTCTAAAAATAAGTGCATGGAGGCCCTACACATGTACCTTTACCCACACAACAAAAGGTGGATGCCACAAAGAAGTCTTTTCCAATTCTTTATTGGTGGAGACGTGCAATATATAGTTGTTCTTAAAAAGCCCAACTCTGGCCGAGTTTCGCCACACTGCCTCAGGGGCTTAATTATAAAAGCAAGTCAGAGGTCCGAAGAAGTTCCTAAAAATTCATCCGCAATGTACACATGTCTTGAAAATGTCAAAATATTAAGAACATCATACTTTCATTAAGACATATGTACATTGCGGATGAATTTTTAGGAATTTCTTCGGACCTCTGACTTGCTTTTATAATTAAGCCCCTGAGGCAGTGTGGCGAAACTCGGCCAGAGTTGGGCTTTTTAAGAACAACTATATATTACATGTGTCCACCAATAAAGAATTGGAAAAGACTTTTGTGGCATCCACCTTTTGTTGTTTCCTCATGGCTTTATTGGATCGCCTACCTTGCTGTTTCTTGGGTCCTTTACCCACACATACAAGGTCAATTTCTAAAAGTAAGCACATGGAGGTCCTACACATGTACTTTTACCTACATATACAAGGTCAAATTCTAAAGATAATTGCATGGAGGTCCTACACATGTACTTTTACCCACACATACAAGGTCAATTTCTAAAAGTAAGTGTATGGAGGTCCTACACATGTACCTTTACCCACATATACAAGGTCAATTTCTAAAAGTAAGTGCATGGAGGCCCTACACATGTACCTTTACCCACATATACAAGGTCAATTTCTAAAAGTAAGTGCATGGAGGCCCTACACATGTACCTTTACCCACATATACAAGGTCAATTTCTAAAAGTAAGTGCATGGAGGTCCTATACATGTACCTCTACCCACATGGTCGAATTTCTAAAGGTAAGTGCATGGAGGCCCTACACATGTACCTTTACCCACATATAGAAGGTCAAATCCTAAATGTAAGTACATGGAGGCCTTCCCCTGTACCTTTACCCATACATACAAGGTAATTTACTAAAAGTAAGCACATGGAGGCCCTACACATGTACCTTTACCCACATACACAAGTTCAATTTCTAAACATAAGTGCATAGAGGTCCTTCATGTACCTTTACCAACATATACAATGTCAATTTCTGAAAGTAAGTGCATGGAAGCCCTGCACATGTACTTTTACCCCCATATACAAGATCAATTTCTAAAAGTAAGTACATGGAGGTTCTACACATGTAGCTATACACACATATACAGGTCAGTTTCTAAAAATAAGTGCATAGAGACCATACACGTACTTTTACCCACATATACAAGGTCAATTTCTAAAAGAAAGTGTATAGAGGCCCTACATAAGTACCTTTCCCCACATATACAAGGTCAATTTCTGAAAGCCCATTTCTACAGGTAAAGCACTGTTTTACCGTCCCATAGTATGAAGTACATCATCCCAGTAGACAGCATGGGAGTACCATTAGTGTCGACGTCTACCTTGGAAGAAAACTTATACGTTCAATTTTCTAGACAGCAGCTTTTTTCTCAAACAAAATCCAAGGAAACCTCTTCTTAGATCTGATTCCCATTTTTAACCCTACTGCTTAAACTGGGATGGGAGTTGTTTGGGCCCTGCATACTCATGTAATTGCTACTAAAAGTTTTAGGTTAGCTAGGAGAACTGTGAGCATTCATCTTGTTGGCCCCATCCTGACAAGACACCACAGCAGAGACAGCCTGCACTGGATTCCTAAAGACTTGCATTAAAATAAGAAATGACACCCTTAAAATTTGCAAAACTAGGAAAATCCAGCTCAAGTCCAGGAAATGTTTAGTTCAAACAAACTGAGTCAGAATTCCGAAGAAAAATCCAACCTGAGACTTGACTTCCAAACTGGAATCCAAGCTTGAATAAACTAGTCCAAATTGAAAGCCAGACTTGAGCTGACTATTTCAAACATATTTGAAGGGTCATATTTATCTTGTAACTGCCGCGAGGCACAAGAGGGGAACGGAAGGGGATCCCATTCCAGGAACAGAGGAGCAGGTGAGGGACTCTCTCCACTTCTCCTTCAGCAGAAACAGTGTGTGTGTGGGGGGGGGGGGGGTTTGCACTGAAAGGGGTTTCTCCTCTTACCCACTTTCAATCACTGCTCAGCTTGAATGGCAGTACCACATCAGACCCTCCTGTTTGAATGAACTGGCGTGGGCTGGGGGAGTTCTTGTTCAGTGGTGCTCAAACTGGTTCTCAGGATTCCCCCAGCCATCTGGTTCTTCAGGCTGTACCTGATAAATATGCACAAGACATATCTACATACCACAGAGGCCGGGCACGCTATCTCTTGCATGCTCATTAGGGATATTCTGAAAACTAGCCTGGCTGGGTGAAGGGGTGAACCAGAAGACTGTTTTTAGCACCACTGTTCTAAGCATTCAGGGCTCTGAATGGTGCTGGCCCATGAGGTTCAGCACGTTTACAAGGGCAGGTTTGATGGGCGCTGTCACTCAGGCTGAGTGGTGCTTGTGAGAAAGCATTACCGGAAGGGGAGAAAAAGGCACTCCTTTCAGCTCGACATACCTAAGCCGTCCCAATTGAGATTTCCATCAACCTCTATGTTGAAAACCCAAATTCACATTAATACAGTTGACTGCCAGGTGAGGTTCAGTTCAAATTTCTTAAATTAGCAGGATTATTAAATCTGAGAATGGTTTCAGCTCATGTTTGTAATTTTGACCACCCCATGTTTGCCCAGTCCTTCATGTGTAGGGTGGTCTGGTAATTTTCTCATCATCAAAGCAACTCTTTAGTCTATAAAACAACTGGCAGAAATTTCATAGAACCTTGAAGCCAACTGAGTATCCATATCACATCCATTCATCTTTTGGCTAGTTCAAGACTGTTCCAAACTTTAAATCAAATCATAATCAGCTTGGATTATGGAAAGAAGAGTTGAACACATTTTATTTCAGTTCAGGATGAATTAGCACACTGCTGGCTGTGACTCAGAATATTCAAATTGAATTATGTGCACCCTCTCTCCTACGATCCATTCATAATATTTCTTTTTCGGGTTTTCTCAGGTCCAATTTTTCAATATAAAGGTTGATTTTTAAAAACCACAGCCGAATTAAATCATCATAAATGTATGCTGACTGTTAAAAGAAAATAGAAAATTGGTATTGTATGCCATCAAATCATGCAAACAAGCTCAGCTTAAGCAAAATCATTTTTAAGCAAGTCACAATGAAATGTTGCAAATATGTACAATCCAATACAATTATTGTTTCAAGTTTAGAAAATGTAATTAAAAATAATAATGCAGGAAGTAATCAGGCATGTCAGGAAGCTGAAATGCTACTGAATATGAGAAATAACTTACTTCACATGCTTGAGGGATGGCTAGCTTTGGTGGTTTAGTTTTAGAACTGGGCGCATTAACTTTCCCTTCCAGTAAGGCTCCAAATGCTTGAGTGCTGTATCCATCCTCTATTTCTATGGGAGGCTTCAGGTCAGGTGAATCGTTGGGTACTTGGTCCTGACCGTCCATAGGCCTTACATATGCTGTGGGCTTTTGCTGTATCATGCTTGTTTTGCAGTGCAGACTGGGCGGAAAGTTCTGAGTTGAAAGTCCATTATTTGCTGACAACAATGATGTAGAAGGAGCTGGAGAACCAGACCCATGTCCTGCAAACTCCAGTTCAACAGGGGACTTTGAATGACTGTTTTCCTTATAGGCATGCTCTCCAATTGCAGATTTAGAGTGGTTGTGTCTCCTTGAATGTGAAGAAGATGCAGCAGCGGCTGAGTCTTCTGTGCTTCCACTTTTATGCTGCTCATGCTGACAACTATATAGGTCTTCATATCTCCCTTGAGACGGATCGTATGACGAACCATGTTTTGTTCTACTCTGCTGATTATTAGACTGGCTGGGTTGCGTACCATTGGAGCTGTGAGCTCCACGTGACCACTCTGTCCTCGATTTCCTGTTGCTTTGGTGATTGTGGAGCAAAGCAGAACTTGATGTCAAAGTAGATGGGGGAGGCATTGAGGCCGATGAATGACCACTGCTCTGGTGACACTGGACCATTCTGTTCCTTTGTTCTGGAAAAAAATTTTGCTCATTTTTTTCAACAGGAGTCTGCGGTACTGAATTCTTTGGAATTCCTACAAGGTGAGTCTGGTTGGAGTGGTTCGTTAACAAGTCCTTCATTTCGTCATAGTTTCCCAATGTGTTCTGAACACGGTTTGCAAGTGCGTCACCTTTGTTTGTCTACAGTCATATCAAAAGAGAAAGAGAGAGAATAATAAGTGCCTCTCCTTTATTAATCATAATAATAATAGTTATAACCATAATATCAGTAATACTCATTGAGATTTATTAGTGCCTTTTATCCAGATGGGATATTGTGAGATCATGCACATATGTACTGCTCCTAATGACTGCATAGAACTCTTTTGTGAACTTAATCTGCCCCACATTCTTTATTTCAAGCTGACATATAATTTCAGGTTTGGTTGATTGATACTTTCAAAATGAGATGTGGGGAAACCCCATCTTAAATCTATCAAAAGCATCATAGAGAAAAGGCAAACTTGATTAATATTTATCTACTCTCTGCCCTTTTGTATATATTCTCTTGGCGAAAATGTTGAAAAATTATTTTGATTGTAGGCATTATGTAGAAAACAGCCTCTTATTTTTCGATGAGAAAGCTTTCACAGATGTCAACTCAAAAATGCTAGTTACTGAGTATATAACTTAAAAGAACTAAGAAATACAAAACAATATGAGGATAAATTCCAAACAAATGTGTGCGGTGGCATATACGCGCAGATATGGCCGCATGTAGTTTTACCATAGCATTTTAGAGAATATGCCTGCCTCTATCCCACAACATGCATGCATATGTATGCTAAAGCACGAATACATGCAATGCACTGAAAGCACGAATATCGGTGCACTGAACATGTGCATTTTTCCTACCTATTTTCACATATATATTTTATGAGCGAAAGTAAAGTAGGATTTATTCGCATAAGTCCCAATTTACATGAGTAAGTTGCCCAATTTTAAAACATGCAAGCATAAATGAAATTAGCCAGTTTACCAATTAGTCCACCAGTTTGCCCAGTCCTTCAGCCTAACCTTCCCCCAGTCCATCCAGACTTCCCACTCAGTTATAAACACAATAAATACATTTAAGGGTGAATTTTAAAATCACAGCACTTGCCGAAGACAGGAAATACACATAGGCGTTGGGCCAGCATGCACTGTGCGGATTTTAAAAGGTACCCACGTACGCACGTATCTTCCGGTAAGCGCATAAACATTTTTTTCATGAAAAAGGGGCAGGAGTGGGCATGGTCTGGGCAGGGCATGGGCATTCCAGGATTTAAGGATGAAACCAGAGCATAAATACTTACACGCATGCACCGGGGTCCCCTACTGCTATGGATGGCATGTAAGTCCTACAACAACAAAAAAACTAAGCAGATTTTTAAGGTTCGGGGCTAAAAGGGTAAAAGGGAGGCTAATTAACTAGGGGCATTAGGAAGTCCTATCCTTTACCTGGGTGAACTGGGAACAAACTGGAGAAACTGGCAATTGCGTCGGTGTGTATGTCTACTAAAATCCTCCTCCCCCCCATTTCTACGCACATCCGCGTAGGCAACATTTCTACGCACATCCGCGCATGCATATAAAATTATGTGCGTGTACCGCTTATTTTATAAAATCACTGCGTCCTTTGGCAAGAGTCGGCATACAAGTGCACATGTGCACCCGGGTGCCAGTATCAAAGTTATCATAATTATTAGTAGATGCAAAAATACACGAGTCAGTTGTAAAATGTTCGCGAGCAAATGTCTTCTAAAATAGCAGCTTAAGCATGTAAAGCATTGGCCTCGCCCTGCAATGCCCCTTTTTTTTTATAAACTTGTAGGTGCATGTGAGTGAAAATACGTGCATAACTTTTTATTTTTATTAAATGCAGAGTTTATGAGTAGAGACTGCTTATATGCGTGCATACTAATTCTTACATGTGTAACATTTTGAAGATTCACCTATATCTGTTTGATATATCCTTCAAAAACATCTACATTTATCCCACTTAAAAAGACAGCAGAGGAGATCAACTTGGTGTGGGACTTTATATCCGGGAGGGTATAGAGTCCAACAGGATAAAGATCATTCAAGAGAGTAAATGCTCAGTAGAATCCATATGGGTAGAAATCCCATGTGTGTTGGGTAAGAGTATAGTGATAGGAGTATACTACCATCCACCTGGACAAAATGGTCAGACAGATGATGAAATGCTAAGAGAAATCAGGGAAGCAAACCAATTTGGCAGTGCAATAATAATGGGAGATTTCAATTACCCCAATATTGACTGGGTAAATGTAACATCAGGACTTGCTAGAGACATAAAGTTCCTGGATGTAATAAATGATTGCTTCATGGAGCAATTGGTTCAGGAACCAACAAGAGAGGGAGCTATTTTAGATTTAATTCTTAGTGAAACGCAAGATTTTGTGAAAGTAGTAACGGTGGTGGGGCCACTTGGCAACAGTGATCATAACATGATCAAATTTAAACTAATAACTGGAAGGGGGACAATAAGTAAATCTGCAGCTCTAACACTAAATTTTAAAAAGGGAAACTGATAAAATGAGGAAAATAGTTAGAAAAAAACTGAAAGGTGCAGCTACAAAGGTTAAAAGTGTTCAACAGGCATGGACATTGTTTAAAAATACAATCCTAGAGGCGCAGTCCATATGTATTCCGCGCATTAAGAAAGGTGGAAGGAAGGCAAAACAATTACAGTCATGGTTAAAAGGTGAGGTGAAAGAGGCTATTTTAGCCAAAAAAAATCCTTCAAAAATTGGAAGAAGGATCCATCTTAAAAAAAAAATAGGATAAAACATAAGCATTGTCAAGCTAAGTGTAAAATATTGATAAGACAGGCGAAGAGAGAATTTGAAATGAAATTGGCCATAGAGGCAAAAACTGATAATAAAAACTTTTTTAAATATATCCAAAGCAAGAAACCTGTGAGGGAGTCGGTTGGACCATTAGATGACAGAGGGGTTAAAGGGGCTCTTAGGGAAGATAAGGCCATTGCACTAAATTAATTCTTTGCCCCCGTGTTTACTAATGAGGTTGTTGGGGAGATACCAGTTCCGGAGATAGTTTTCAGGGGTGATGAGTCAGACAAACTGAACGAAATCACTGTGAACCTGGAAGATGTAGTAGGCCAGATTGACAAACTAGAGAGTAGCAAATCACCTGGACCAGATGGTATGCATCCTAGGGTTCTGAAGGAACTAAAAAATGAAATTTCTGATCTATTAGTTAAAATTTGTAATCTATCATTAAAATCATTCATTGTACCTGAAGACTGGAGGGTGGCCAATGTAACCCCAATATTTAAAAAAGGCTCCAGGGTCGATCCGGGTAACTATGGACCAGTGAGCCTGACTTCAGTGCTGGGAAAAATAATGGAAACTATTCTCAAGAACAAAATTGTAAAGTATATAGAAAGACATGATTTAATGGAACATAGTCAACATGGATTTACCCAAGGGAAGTCTTGCCTAACAAATCTGCTTCATTTTTTTGAAGGGGTTAATAAACATGTGGATAAAGGTGAACCGGTAGATGTAGTGTATTTGGATTTTCAGAAGGCGTTTGACAAAGTCCCTCATGAGAGGCTTCTACGAAAACTAAAAAGTCATGGGATAGGAGGTGATGTCCTTTCATGGATTACAAACTGGTTAAAAGACAGGAAACAGAGTAGGATTAAATGATCAATTTTCTCAATGGAAAAGTGTAAACAGTGGAGTGCCTCAGGGATCTGTACTTGGACCGGTGCTTTTCTATATATATATATATATATATATATATATATATATATATAAATGATCTGGAAAGGAATATGACGAGTGAGGTTATCAAATTTGCGGATGATACAAAATTATTCAGAGTAGTTAAATCACAAGCAGACTGTGATACATTACAGGAGGACCTTGCAAGACTGGAAGATTGGGCATCCAAATGGCAGATGAAATTTAATGTGGACAAGTGCAAGGTGTTGCATATAGGGAAAAATAACCCTTGCTGTAGTTACACGATGTTAGGTTCCATATTAGGAGCTACCACCCAGGAAAAAGATCTAGGCATCATAGTGGATAATACTTTAAAATCGTTGGCTCAGTGTGCTGCAGCAGTCAAAAAAGCAAATAGAATGTTGGGAATTATTAGAAAGGGAATGGTGAATAAAACGGAAAATGTCATAATGCCTCTGTATCGCTCCATGGTAAAACGCACCTTGAATACTGTGTACAATTCTGGTCGCCACATCTCAAAAAAGATATAGTTGCGATGGAGAAGGTACAGAGAAGGACAATCAAAATGATAAAGGGGATGGAACAGCTTCCCTATGAGGAAAGACTAAAGAGGTTAGGGCTGTTCAGCTTGGAGAAGAGACGGCTGAGGGGGGATATGATAGAGGTGTTTAAGATCATGAGAGATCTTGAACGAGTAGATGTGACTCAGTTATTTACACTTTCGAATAATAGAAGGACTAGGGGGCATTCCATGAATTTAGCAAGTAGCACATTTAAGACTAATCGGAGAAAATTCTTTTTCACTCAATGCACAATAAAGCTCTGGAATTTGTTGCCAGAGGATGTGGTTAGTGCAGTTAGTGTAGCTGGGTTCAAAAAAGGTTTGGATAAGTTCTTGGAGGAGAAGTCCATTAATGGCTATTAATCAAGCTTACTAGGGAATAACCACTGCTATTAATTGCATCAGTAGCATGGGATCTTCTTAGTTTTTGGGTACTTGCCAGGTTCTTGTGGCCTGCATTGGCCTCTGTTGGAGACAGGATGCTGGGCTTGATGGACCCTTAGTCTGACCCAGCATGGCAATTTATGTTCTTATGTTCTTAAAACAGCAAATGTCCAAAAAACAAATGTTTGAGAAATACTTGGCAAAAGAATGGAAATCTTTGTCAGGGCCTAAAAAAAAAAAAGATATTTAGAGAGTGCAGGGGATGGGCACAACATGGACAGTCCTTAAACCCTCTCCGCTTCTCCCTCCGCTTCGCCGGCGTGAGAAATGAATGCATGGACTCCTGTTGGAGGCCCGTGTGCGCCTGAGCTGGAGCACGGCTGTATTTGGAGGGGGGTTAGCAAGGCTGGTCAATGTCTTTGGGGTCGGGGGAGCCAACAGAAGGACCTGGTGGCCCATCGGTGGGTTTGTCAGAGACCCCCCCTAGCTACACCTTCAAAGGTGAATAAAAGCCCAGCGTGCACATCAGTCGAGGGGTGCGCGAATAAGCTGGGCTCGCGCGTGCGCAGATTTGAAAAAGCTGCCGGCATGTGTGCTGAAATGCCGAAGCGCGCACATCTCGAAAGTTTTCAGAAAGGGCTTGAGAGCACGGGGGGTGTGGTCCGCTGCGTGAAGCCGAGACGTACGCGATCCAGTGCGCACCGAGCTGCCCTGCCACGTAACTTTACTTCTGCTACGTACGCCACGCAGGTTTGAAGAGTTGTTGCTAGCTGGGAGGAGTGAAGGCTGTTAAACTGGGAAGGGGGAGGGGTTGGGGGTCTGGAGTGCCTACCTCTTAACTGGGGATGAACTGATAAAACTGGGAATAACGTCGGGGCGCATCCCCTTTAAAATCCCTAACTTGCATGGGAGAAGCAGGATTTGCGCGCCCACTTAAAATTTGGTTCACATGTGCACGCGGCCAGGACATTTTATAATATGTGCACATATACGTGCGCAAGTTACCGTCCCTCCCTCTACAGATCCAACATATGCAAGAGAGCCTGGTTCTTGGATCAAACGTGGAAATGTACTTTACATCCATAATCCGTCGTGAATATCCTGAAAACCAGCCCCACCCCCTGTAAAGCATTTTTGTAGGTCAAGCCCATGCAATCACTAACAAGTAGGTTAGCGTTCTGTGGGCTTTTTATAGTCTTTAAAGATTACACCACAGTTTTTAAGTTCAAAAGAAACTTCTGACAATTCCAAATTCCTCTGCATTTTCAGTGCAGAGGAACAATGGCACATTGCAAATAGTTTTCTCCAACCTGGCATTTAAATAATTTAGGACAGTGGCTTTCAAAACTGTCCTGGAGGCACATGTAACCGGTCCAGATTTCACGATATTCATAACGAACATGCGTGAGAAAGATCTGCAGATCCTGGTGTATGCAAATGTATCTCATGCATCTTCTTCATGGCTATTCTGAAGGCCGGTCTGATTCCACAGGCGTCCAGAACAGAACCCCCAACAGACTTGGAAAATGTACGACTTTTATGCATTGAAATTCCTCATCAACTCGTATGCTGGAAAATATTTTTTAGTTTGAAGCTGTTGGAGTGCATCTTTAATATTTTGAACTAAAAAAGCTGGTAAAAGTATTTCCTGGTTGAGACTGGGAGAAAAAGAACAGGGATCATTTTCACTTTAAGGACTCCAAGTCTCATCATTTTAACTGGCAAAAATTGCATTTTAGTCAAGCTAAAAATACATTTTTTGGATACAAATATATATATCAACCGTTCCTTAAACCAAGCTGCATAAATAATAGGGATGTGCATTCATTTTTTTGAGATTACTTTATAACCATAAAATACATATAAAATTGATTTGATACAGGGAAGTTAACTTTATGTGCGTTTTTGTGCGTAAGTAATGAAACAAATAAAAACCCATAACAAAAATAACTGATCCAAACAAACTTTTTCCTGTGCACACCCCTAACAAATAATCCATTTGGGCAGTGACCAGAAAACAGACCTTTTCCCGTTTTCTCATTTAAAACAAGGAAACCTCATTTTGTTAAGGGCATGGCGGGAACTGTGAGCTTTAAACACTTAAAGACACTTCTGTTTCTCTCCCGGAAGATTTTTAAACAGGCGCGGAGATGTACAAGTGCACGCACGCGTCGGCCCGTGCCAGGGACGCGGCCATTTTATAACATACGCGCGCATATGCGTGCACATTATAAAGCAGCCTGAACGCCGCACACGGGTGCGTGCAGCTTTTAGCGGACTTGCGCCTGTGTGTGCAAATACCGGTTCAACAGCTGTACAGTGGTTCTACTGTGTAAGTGGGAGGGATTTTAATAGGTGCGTTTCCCACTTCGTTCAGGTAAGGGATAGGTCCACCAAACCCCCTCCCTAGTTTAAAAGCCTTCCTTCTCAGATGTTAGCCACAACTCTTAAAACCCAGTCTAACTATTTATTTTATCACTTACACGTCCTTCATAGCAGAAGTAAAGATACGCGGCTGGGGATCCCTGATGATACACTGAGACCTCTGCAGTGGTTACAAAATGCTGCCGCCAGAGTTTTAACCGGCGCAAAGAAATCCCATCGTATTACACCTGGCTTAAAAGAGTTACACTGGCTGCCCATAAAATATTGATTGCAAAGTTCTTTCCCCAATACATAAATCCATCAACAATGTTAACACAGAATGGTTAAATGCACCCTTACAAATTCACCTCCCCACAGAGCAATCTATGATCAGCTCATTTGACTAGAGAGTGTCTCTAGGTAGGCCAGGCTTATGCAACTCTCTTCCTAGCGAATTGAGACTACAATTAGACTTTTAAACAAGACTGAAAGACCTGGCTCTTTATAAAGGCCTTTGGAGAAGATATTAAGTGAGTGTGTTAAATTTTAATCAAAGGCTGTGTTACTAATATATTGAGAGGTCATTATTATTAATTTTACTGCAATTTTATTGAAATTGTGAACCGGTATGATTGATCACAGAATATCAGTATACAAAAGAATATAAATAAGCAAATAAATAGTTTGAAGTTGAAATCCAGGAATGTCTATAATGTGCTCAGACCACGCCCATGCCCCACCCCTTTTTGGGGAGGCAGAAATAGATAGCAGAATTTTAATATTTTAATATGCGGTTTTATGCTGTGAAGTATTGTTTTGTAAGGACTGTATTTTAGTTATGTCTGATGTATGATACTTTTTATGTTAATTTTGTGCTCTGCTTAGCATGATAAATTGATTAATAGATGCAGGTAATAAATATTGTAAAACAAATAAATAACATAGATAAATGTATATTTATTAGGTATCTATGTAAGCCGTGCTGAATTATATGAAATCGCAGAATACAAGATGTATAAAGAATAATTAAATAAAATCTTCTTTCTGAATTGTGTATCACATTATCATCTTTATTACAATACGCATGACCCTCGTTATCCCTTTCCAAATATGAAGTCGAATGCTGCGAATATCTGGAAGCACATTGAGCATTGTTCCCACCATGAGATTAGCTTAAACTTCGGGCAAGAAGCCAAACGTGATTTTGCCCACCCTTCAATCCCCAGACAGGCTCATATAAAATATGCTCTAAACCACTTACGTGCCACAACTCCATTGGAAGCAAAGGGAGGGAAAGATAAAAGAAAGGCAAATTAGAAATCTTTCATTTTTGGTCAGGGGGAAAAAAAAGCTTTTGTATTTAGAAGAAAGTAACAAAGATTGTTAAAACAGGAATTCGGGAATTGTCACATATTACGGTGAAGTCTGCAAAAAAAAAAAAAAAAAAGAGAGCGAGAACATATTATACACTTGACTCCCTTTGCAGATGCAGTGCACATCAGCAAAGAGTATCCGCTTCAGAAAGTACACATTACAGTTTCAGCATGCCACCCCTCCATCTACATATCTATATCTATATCTATACAGTGCATTTCGGGGCAGTGATTTTAAGACTGGCTGCTTAGGTGCAAAGTCCAGGTGAAAACACTCTCACTCTGAAAATTATTCCAGAAAAGCCCACCTGCACCCATTTTACGCCTCCTAATTCGTGTGGGTAGATTTTCTGAGAAAATTTAAAAAAAAAAAAAAAAAAAAAAAAACTTGTCTCCTTCCTGGAATTTGTTCCATACCCGTCCCCCCGACCCCCAAAATACCCCTTGTCGCCGTGGGAGAACTTACGCGCATGTAGGGTTAGAGATAGGAAGGGCAACTTTGAAAAAGTCCCTAATCCACGGGTTTTCCTCACGGAAATGGCTTTGAAATGTACCCTCTGAGAGGGCAAGGTTCAGCGGTGTTCACCCAGGTGAGGCTGCCTTGGTTAAAAAAAAAAAAGTGTCCTGCCTCCAGCAGCTAAAGGGTCACACGCAGGCTCCCACAGTGCACCTCCTTTTAGCCGGCGTGATGAGAGGCGTTCACCCGGGCGTTTTCAGTTTGGGGAAGGAAAATGGCATGCGTGCATTTAATTTTCATATGCACGCACACTGTTTTATTTCCAATCGCCTGGTAAAAATACACAGGCCAGGTGCATGCGCCTTCTTGCATTTAATGTTTACAAGAGGAATTATCTGCGTTCTCACGTTCCTCTGAAAATGATGCCACGGGCGTACAAATGTGAGCACATACCTTGCAACTAAGTGGGCTATTTAAAACTGCTCCCTTTAGATGTAAAAGGCATTTGGGGTTAGGATTAGAAAGGGCAAGGGAGGGCAGCACAGATGTTCTCTGGGTCACAGCTGCGTCATCCAGCGACCTGTCACATACGGGATATTCTGGGGGTTAAGCAGGCACAAAGAGAAGGTTCATTTTATAACAGCTCGCATAGGGCTGAAGTCCTCTTAGAAAATGCACGTGGGATTCAGCCCCTAGTTTCAAAGCAGACTCACCCAGGCAAAGTTTGCTTTGGAAATTAGCAGGGCGCACGTGCGGGAAGCTTGCGTGCTGGCGCCCGAATTTTCAAAGCATTGCGCACGTAAAAAAAATCCAAGGGTAATGAGGGTGGCCGGGCCATGCGCACGCCGAGCGCATTTTAGAAATGGCCTGGTCACGCGCCCCCAGTGCGTGGCCCCCAGTGCGTAGCCCCCAGTGCGCACAGAAGTGCCAGGCCAACGGGCAGGCCAGGGGCAGGGAGGGGCGGGAAGGGGGGGCTGATCAGGTCAGCAGCCATTAGGCCCTGTCCCGGGGGAAGCACGCAGGGGGGAGTGGGCCGGCTCGCCAATGTTACGAAGGAGCAGTAAGGTAAAAAAAAAACAAAAAATTTGAGTAGTAAGGTAGGGATTACGGGTCGGCAGGAATCGTATTGTATAACATGCGCGCGCCGACGTTATAAAATTGCCGCGTGCGCGTACGTGTGCTGGGGGGGTACTGCGCGCACATGGACGCCAGGGCACGCCTTTTAAAAATCGATCCCCCAATAGGCGCGCGCGCCTTTACGAGGGCTCGGGAGCGAGGGTAAATGCGCCCGCGCATGTTTACATGCCGCATTCTTCGAAAAACTGAAAAGTATGCGCCTACGCGGATTCCCAGTCCCAACTCCACCCCCAGGAACGCCTCTTTCAAGCGCGTGTGAAATCTCTGCCACGCGTACGTTTACGCACAGGCCCCCTGCGGGTAATTCTCCGACAGCCTACTTACGGGTCTGAAAACTGTTCTTTTACGCAAATAAATGCTTCTGAAAATCACTCCCACCAGGAAAGAGCCCCGACACATGTAACTCATCTCACTCTGTCACGGCAGCCAGTAGAAAAATCACTATTCAGAAATTAGGTTGTTTTTTGGGGGGTTTTTACAGCGTTCTACCCTCAGATTGCTGCGTCCATGCTGTAACATGCGTAGATCTACAGTTACATCGGTAATACATGCGGTTAGTTTTTAGATTATATACACATTTGCTTATGGACCTGTTTTTACCATGCTTTTATGTTCAAAAACCATAAGAACATAAGAACATAAGAAAATGCCATACTGGGTCAGACCAAGGGTCCATCAAGCCCAGCATCCTGTTTCCAACAGTGGCCAATCCAGGCCATAAGAACCTGGCAAGTACCCAAAAACTAAGTCTATTCCATGTAACCATTGCTAATGGCAGTGGCTATTCTCTAAGTGAACCTAATAGCAGGTAATGGACTTCTCCTCCAAGAACTTATCCAATCCTTTTTTAAACACAGCTATACTACCTGCACGAACCACATTCTCTGGCAACAAATTCCAGAGTTTAATTGTGCGTTGAGTAAAAAAGAACTTTCTCCGATTAGTTTTAAATGTGCCCCATGCTAACTTCATGGAGTGTCCCCTAGTCCTTCTACTATCTGAAAGAGTAAATAACCGATTCACATCTACCCGTTCTAGACCTCTCATGATTTTAAACACCTCTATCATATCCCCCCTCAGTCGTCTCTTCTCCAAGCTGAAAAGTCCTAATCTCTTTAGTCTTTCCTCATAGGGGAGTTGTTCCATTCCCCTTATCATTTTGGTAGCCCTTCTCTGTACCTTCTCCATCGCAATTATATCTTTTTTGAGATGCGGCGACCAGAATTGTACACAGTATTCAAGGTGCGGTCTCACCATGGAGCGATACAGAGGCATTATGACATTTTCCGTTTTATTCATCATTCCTTTTCTAATAATTCCCAACATTCTGTTTGCTTTTTTGACTGCCGCAGCACACTGAACCGACGATTTCAATGTGTTATCCACTATGACACCTAGATCTCTTTCTTGGGTTGTAGCACCTAATATGGAACCCAACATCGTGTAATTATAGCATGGGTTATTTTTCCCTATATGCATCACCTTGCACTTTTCCACATTAAATTTCATCTGCCATTTGGATGCCCAATTTTCCAGTCTCACAAGGTCTTCCTGCAATTTATCACAATCTGCTTGTGATTTAACTACTCTGCACAATTTTGTGTCATCTGCAAATTTGATTATCTCACTCGTCGTATTTCTTTCCAGATCATTTATAAATATATTGAACAGTAAGGGTCCCAATACAGATCCCTGAGGCACTCCACTGTCCACTCCCTTCCACTGAGAAAATTGCCCATTTAATCCTACTCTCTGTTTCCTGTCTTTTAGCCAGTTTGCAATCCACGAAAGGACATCGCCACCTATCCCATGACTTTTTACTTTTCCTAGAAGCCTCTCATGAGGAACTTTGTCAAACGCCTTCTGAAAATCCAAGTATACTATATCTACCGGTTCACCTTTATCCACATGTTTATTAACTCCTTCAAAAAAGTGAAGCAGATTTGTGAGGCAAGACTTGCCCTGGGTAAAGCCATGCTGACTTTGTTCCATTAAACCATGTCTTTCTATATGTTCTGTGATTTTGATGTTTAGAACACTTTCCACTATTTTTCCTGGCACTGAAGTCAGGCTAACCGGTCTGTAGTTTCCCGGATCGCCCCTGGAGCCCTTTTTAAATATTGGGGTTACATTTGCTATCCTCCAGTCTTCAGGTACAATGGATGATTTTAATGATAAGTTACAAATTTTTACTAATAGGTCTGAAATTTCATTTTTTAGTTCCTTCAGAACTCTGGGGTGTATACCATCCGGTCCAGGTGATTTACTACTCTTCAGTTTGTCAATCAGGCCTACCACATCTTCTAGGTTCACCGTGATTTGATTCAGTCCATCTGAATCATTACCCATGAAAACCTTCTCCATTACGGGTACCTCCCCAACATCCTCTTCAGTAAACACCGAAGCAAAGAAATCATTTAATCTTTCCGCGATGGCCTTATCTTCTCTAAGTGCCCCTTTAACCCCTCGATCATCTAAAGGTCCAACTGACTCCCTCACAGGCTTTCTGCTTCGGATATATTTAAAAAAGTTTTTACTGTGAGTTTTTGCCTCTACAGCCAACTTCTTTTCAAATTCTCTCTTAGCCTGTCTTATCAATGTCTTACATTTAACTTGCCAATGTTTATGCTTTATCCTATTTTCTTCTGTTGGATCCTTCTTCCAAGGAAGGGTAAAGTGGGTACGAGCGTGGCCCTCTCTGCCAGGCAGGACAGGTGGTGCCAAAGGAATCCCCTTTGAAATCTGCAGTCCCGTCCATCCGTGTGTCCCCCCCCGCGGCCTCGTAGAAAGGCATTCACTGTACCGGCAGCCATCCCGGCAAAGCGAGCGTGCGGGAAGACATTTTCAGAGGGGAACGTCTGCGTGAAATCTTCAGGCACGTGGGAGCAATGAACCCGCGGGCCTGCAAATCTCTGGACTGGGAGAAGGCTGAATTCGAAAGCTTCCCTTTTTCCACACTGCAGATAGAGGGGAAGCTCTGAAATCTCCATTTCCTTTAGAACTGCGGTCTGAATCACAGTGTCCCCATCACGAAGGTCGTGAATTTTCCAAAAAGGGATATCTATTATGCATCTGCTTGGCATCGCAAGCAGTCGCCTCATTCATGCTCTCTGCCTTCTCATTACCTTCGGCAAGGCAAAGCACCTTCAGTTTAGCTACAGTACATTTTTTTTTTTTTTTTAAATCAAAAGGCAAGATTTATCAACAAGCTAGTGCACTGTACAGTACTTCTGCAGAAAGTGCCCACCGTAAAAAATGTGCAGCTTCAATATTACGTGGGCATTTTTCCCCAGAATAGGATGTGACTAAATATTTTCTATATATTCGATATCCTCCTGCCGTACAAGACTGGAGTGGGGCTAGATTTAGTCAGTCTGGCAGAAGATATCAGGGGCTTCTCACCCCAGTGCTCAAGACACACAGCTGGCCAATCAGGTTTTTCAGGACAGCCAAAACGAAAATGCATGGGAGAGATGTGCAAATGAAGGGAGGCATTCTGGGTATCCTGGAAACCGAGCCGGTGGGGCGCGTCCGAGGACTGGGTTGTGAACCCTCGCAGTACGGTGATTCAAAACCCCCTCGAATCACGTGTTTCATGGGACCCAACTGCACAGGCCAAACCCCTCCAGCATAAATTCCTTAAAAAAAAAAAGAGTGACTGCTAAGTCACCTGAACTTGAAGGGGAACAAAGCTGAATGTTTGAAAATGACATTTCCTTGCACTTAAAATTACATTTCCTGACATTTCTTTCAGTTTTGTGGAAGGGAATTGTTGGGGGAGGGAAGCTTGATTTGCATTAGCTAGGCTGATTCTGTTTTTGCTGCTTGGAGTCCCACCCATTTGAATTCCTGCTTTTCTTACGTAGTTTTCCAAGGGCGAAGGTCAGATATCTTTGAAAGCACGCTCAATCAAATTAAGTGCAAATTTAAGGGATTGGTGGGATACTTTAAAAAAAAAAAAATAGCGTTTCATATAAAGTACAAGGTTTGACAATATGGCATTTATTCATAAACTGTGCTCCCCGAGCAAAACAGAACTACGGCTCATCACCGAGGGATAGGCCCCATTGAAAACTGTCTCCCAGCCTCCGAGTACCTGCAGGCCTGCAATCTGCCTGCGCTCTCTCAAAATTGCCCGCATTACCATCAAACTATTTTCTTTAAATTGCCACAAGTGCCAAAAGCTCTACCCGGTTATGCGAGGGACCTCCCACTGGCTCTCATTCTGGGGGGTTTCTGAGACTCTCAGAATTTTTAAAGAAAAATAAGTGCCAGAGAAAAGTTCTAAATAATCCTTTTGAAAAAGACTTTTCCAAAGTCGAAAATGTGCTGGATTATTGTAATAATGATTTTTTTTGGGGAGGCTGTGATGAAGACCTGCATGGAGTATGCGGCTGTGCTACTTAGGGGCGGATTTTAAAAGGGCCACGCGCATAAATCCGGAAGGATTTACGCGCGCAGGGCCCTCGTGCGCCGGCGCGCCTATTTTGCATAGGCCGCCGGCGCGCGTAAAGCCCCGGGGCTTTCGAAAAGGGGAGGGAGGGGGCGTGTCCGGGGGTGTCCCCGAAACGACGCGGCGTTTCGGGGGTGTGCCGCGGCGTGGCGCCAGCCCGGGGGCGTGGTCGAGGCCTCCGGACCACGCCCCTGGGACCGGAGGAAGGAGCGGGGCTGCCGTCGACGCACGCAAAGTTACGCCTGCTTTCAGCAGGCGTAACTTTGCCGACAAAGGTAAGGGGGGGGGTTAGATAGGGCCGGGGGGGGGGGGTGGGTTAGGTAGGAGAAGGGAGGGGAAGGTGGGGGGAGGGCGAAGAAAAGTTCCCTCCGAGGCCGCTCCGAAATCGGAGCGGCCTCGGAGGGAACAGGCAGGCTGCGCTGGGCTCGGCGCACGCAGGTTGCACAAATGTGCACCCCCTTGCGCGCGCCGACCCCGGATTTTATAAGATACGCGCGGCTTTGCGTGTATCTTATAAAATCCAGCGTACTTTTTTAAAATCTGC
This sequence comes from Rhinatrema bivittatum, assembly GCF_901001135.1. Lineage (NCBI taxonomy): Eukaryota > Metazoa > Chordata > Amphibia > Gymnophiona > Rhinatrematidae > Rhinatrema > Rhinatrema bivittatum. Next base: position 340,650,581 of record NC_042620.1, on the reverse strand, counting down.
CCCTTAGTGTTTATATTTACGGTATTCCATTTTTTATTTTTTCTTCCTTCCTTTTCCCCTAGTTTGGTAAACCTCTTCTCATCTTTTTTTAACCTGTGGTTGCTTTTTGTTAGGGTGGGATATTGCTGGGATCGTCCCTATCACATATTTAGCATGGACCTTTGTTATTTTTTTTAGAAATCACCAATTAATAGTAATTACGACAGGGCTTGGCATCTCCAGTCCTTGAGAACCACAAACAGGTCTGGTTTTCAGGATAACTCAAACATACAAATTCACTGAATACCTAGACAAAACATATGCAAATATATTTTATGAATATTCATTGCTTGACCTTCTTAAAGAGGGGCATTAAGTGTCTGTAAGGAATGCTGGGACTGGAACTGGCGACTTGTGAGATAGAAGAGAGACACTGACAAAGAACCAGTAAGGCCACAGGAAAGGTGGAAGCAGCGATAGAAAGCTGACTATCAGCAGAACGGTTCAGACCACTTCCTCAGAAAAGAAGACAGAGGATCCTGATTGATGCTGGTATTTAAACCCAGCTAAGATGGAAGTGTTTTCTGGCCCTGACACCTGGTGGGAATGCTTATTTCCGGTCAGTTACTTCTTTCTGCTCTTGGGACTCTCCTGACCAAAGGTCAGGAGAGTCCCAACCTTGCTCCTAGAACACCAGCTTCCGCCCGCTCCTGGTGTCCGTATGCTCTTGGAAGCCTAGTTCCTCTCTGCATTTAGACTCCTATTCCAGTTAGGGGAACCCTCTTCCTTCAGGAACCCATAAGGTTGAGCCCCAGTTGCTATACCCTTTCTTACATATTATAACTTACATTTTCTTCAGCCAAGTACTGCATCATATATAGCAGATATAGTACATGGTTCTCAATCTTTCCCCACAACAGTACATATGCACTAGCATGAAGTTCCCTTCTTACTAATTCTAACCTTAGCATTTTTAAGTAATAGTACAGCTATTGGGAAGTCAGGAGATAAAAAGAAGGAACCTGTCTATCTGAAGTCCCTGACTGTATATTTACATGTTGACGTCTTCAGGGGAATACCATGCTAGAAATCTCAAGCAGGAAACATCCTCAAGGGGAGCATCCTCGGTGATGAAAATCTTAGGCAGCACAATCCCACAGAGAGGCACCCGTGTCTTTGATACACCGAGCTCATTCCCTAAGGAATCTGAAGATTCTCCCCGAGGGTTTCACGGAGCGAGATGACCCGGCATGATCCAAAGCAGAGAACATCAACTGCGAAACAAGCCCCGATGGGAGCAATTCAACTATTTGTGTGTCCAACTGGAAAAGGAATGCATTAAAATAATAACTTGGGGGGAAATCCTGTTCTTTCTAATGAAGAAGGTGTTTCTTAAAATGCAAAATTACTTTGTAGGGTTCTCCAAAAAGATTAAAGCCTGAAGCAAACAGATCCTCATCTTGCTGGACTTCTTGGTTCCGTCTCTCCCATTCTTTTCTTTTAAGTGCACTTCGGTCCTGTTCATAGTGGCTGAAAGAAAATAAAAACACAGGACACGTGTTAATCATCTTGAGCCAATTAAGGGCCTGATTCACTAAGCTTCGCCCTCCCCCCCCAATAGATAGGATAAAAGCTTTATTGAACCAGGGCCTAAATCTTCATTGTTAAAACAGGAAAAGACAGAGGGGCTCAAATCATCTAAATTCAGGACTCTGGACAGAAATGATTTGTCAAATAAGAATATTCCCATCCTTTGCTAGAAAATGTGACTCGGAGGACCTGCATATTTTGGGAAAAACCAACAAACCCTCTTTAAATGGGGTTTTAGATCAGCCTCACCTCCAAACTGGATAACAATCTGTCAGCTTCATTTTTAATATTATTAAACTTTATTGAGCATTTTCTGATACGCGGTATCACACTCCTGATGTTGTCAATATGTGGCAATAGGAACAGAAAACCATATGAGCATGATTCCCACAAATTAAGTGAAGGCAGCCAAAAACAACTGCCCTCATTCTCACTCACCCCACTGCCTCACTTAAATGTGGTCAACAGCACTTATACGGATTCCTGCACCCTAAGAAATATATGGGGAAGTGAATAATTACAGGAAAAATAGAGAGGTTGATATTCAAAGGCATGGATTCTGATAACTTTTGAGTTAGCAGATAAATACCTATATATGAATATCAGAGGCCCCTATCTGGCTAAATTTTAGTTGATAAGATCATTATCTGTCTGAATTAGGGGCCTTTTGGAGGCATTCTGGGGTGGAGTTGAGTAGGTCTAATTGGCTAATTGAGATATTTAGAGTCAGCTGAATAATGTATATTCAGCCAGCTCTAAACATGGCCTTGAGAATGACTAAAGTTAACCAAGGAACATTTTCCCAGATATGTTCAAAGGAATATAGCCAGCTAGGTAGCAAAAAGAAAAAAAATTCTCAGGCCTTCCAGCTTGATTCCCTGATCGCCCACCACAACCCCAGATTAACAAAAAACGAGGCCTACCAGCCTGGGCTCCTCCCCAAGCCCCTCCAAACATAGCATAAAAGGGTATCTATTTCATTATTTATTTAAAACAAGGAACAAAAAATAACACTCATAATATTTAAATAAAAAACGATAGGCTACTTGGTCTGAGGTCGATCGTCACCCCTCTCCCGCCCTTCCCCCGTGGTTGTTAAAAATTACTTATTCGGGCCCCTCTTAATGCCCCCTACCTTCTCCCCCCTCACCAATCCTTCCCAAGTCCCTTTGACTGTCAGGACTGGAGTACTCTTGCACCAGTCTTGGCAGCTTCCAGCATTGCTCTCCAGCAGCACCAGAACTGTAAACTACCAGCATTGCTGCTGCTATACTGCTCCGACAGCAAAGCTTTTAGCTTAAGCTTCCAGCATTATTGCCAGACAAGCTGCTAGGAGCAGTATAAAAGCAGGGCCGGAGAGAGAGAGCAGGAACTAGGCCCGTGCCAGCTAAGAAAAGTAGGCCCTTATGTAAGGTTCTGATGTGATACTTAATAAGAGAACTCGTTTTCTAAATTTCCTAAATAAGTTTTATTTATTTAAGAAGGCTTTATGAGCTTTTTTGTTAGCAAATTCTTCAATTACAATTGAAATTTTTATTTATACATGTTAGAAATAGATAGACAGCTTTTTTTTTAAAATTTTGCCCAACAAAAGTAGGCCCCTTGAACATTGTAGGCCCTAGCCAAATGGCCATGCTGGCACCCCCTCTCTCCTGGAGTGTATATACCACAATCCTGCTAGCCAGCTGAATGGGGGGGGGGGGGGGTAAGTGGGTAGGGGGTATAAGAAGGGGCCAGAAAGTAATTTTTTGAACAACTGCATGGGGGCTGAGGGAGGGGCAACAAACAGACCCACTACGTTTGAAGGCAATGGGGGTGGATGGCAGACCCTATTTTTGTTACATTGGGATGGAGGTCAGGGAATTGGACAATTAGAGCCACAAGGCACCTGTTTTTTTAACCAAAGATTGCCATTTAACTAGCTATATTCTTTTGAATATATCCAGTTCAGCTTGAACGTATCTAGATATATGTACCAGAATAACTTTAAATCTATCTGGGAATAGTCAAAGAGGTCCGGTTAGATTTAATGTTATCAGGCTAAAGATGGATAATTTTATTCAGGGGATATTCAATGGGAAGTTTATCCCACTGAATGGCCCTGATAACTTACCTAGCTAAAGTTAACTGAATAAGTTTTCTGTTTTTCATCCTTTTAAATACTGGCCTCTTTAATTTATAAACAATTGTGCAAAGAACACTACGCAGGAGTCAGAAAAAGCTCACAAATATAAGTAAAGTCAACAAAAGGAACACAAATGGTGTCCTTTACATTGTACGCTTCAGCCCTTACTTCCTTTGAAACTGCACTGTGCGTCAAGAAGGCGCATCACTGTCACAGGCATCACATATCTGCTCTGAACAGCTGCGAGTCTTTAATCTCCACTCCAGACCTCTTTGCACATCTACAGACTGCACAATGCAGAACTACGAGGGCGAGGGGTGTTGGGCAGGAGGTATGAATAGGGAGTTTTGAAGAGTTGCCGTCTGGATATGACACCAAAGCCGTCCGCAACTTAACATCTCATTGAACAACTGACCCTATCTCATGGTAGCACAATGGCACCTCTTTTCTATCATGCGTTTTAGCCATACTAGATACGCTGAGAGATAACAGTTAAGCATGTCAGTCACAAAAGAACATACCACTATCACATCAACCTTTTCAAAAAAAAAAAAAAAAAAATAAATAGCCAGTTGGAAGCCACTCTTTCCGAGTTAGCTGTTAGAAATGTACTAAGGCAGTAAACATTCTCTAGTTTTTGGTATATGTCAGCAGATATGGTCATTAAAGAGGTGGGATACTCAAATTGGCCACATACATATATACATCTAACGCAACTCTTTCATAAAACAGCCGAGTAGGAAGTCACCTCATGCCTTCTACTCTTCTTATCCCGAGATCACCGTATTAAAATCCTTTTTCCCCAATATTTCCATGTTGTGTTAAATGGCCAGGTTTCTTTTGCTACACCTGTGGTCATATTTAGGGCTCTAGTGGTTTCTGATTTCCTTCATTTCCTGACCAAATGCTTAAATGCCAGCTGAGCTCCCTGCTTGCCTGATTGTTCATGGCCTAATCCTGCCCTTATCATTAAGCAGATGATGTGAGATCACTATTGTTAACCCACAAGAAATACTCCAGCAAAGGTCCTTCTGTCAACCTCCACCTATGCTAAAGAAGGATTTCAACATTTTGACTCACACTGATAACATGGTAGAGTAAAAGAAGACTCACATATAGGAGTAACAATTTTTATTCTGTCTCCTTTTCTAGCAAATCTCACATGAATGTTTTTGGCAGTTTCAGCCAGACACCCCGGAAGCAGCAAAAGGCAAAACATGGTGCCATGTCGGGGTGCTACACTGTTAAAATGAAACGCTTCCCATTTATACACAGTGGGCCAGATTTTAAGTATTACGCGCACGGGGTACATTTGTGCGCGCTACCCAGCGTGCACAAATGTACACCCGATTTTATAACATGCGTGCACTGCCGCACGCATGTTATAAAATCCAGGGTCAGTACGAGGGGAGCCCCGATGGCTTTCCCCGTTCCCTCCAAGGCCGCTCCGAAATCGGAGTGGCCGTGGAGGGAACTTTTTTTTCGCTCCCCCCTACCTTTCCCTCCCTTCCCCTATCTAACCCACTTCCCAGCCCTACCTAAATCCCCCCCTTACCTTATTCCACTGAGTTACGCCTGCCTGTGGCAGGCATAACTTGCGCACACCAGCCAGCTACCGGTGCGCGAACCTCCAGCAGGGCCGCTGTGCCGGAGGGACCGCCCCTGGATCAGCGCCCTGCCCCTGGACCACCCCTTTTTCAAAGCCCCAGGACATACGTGCGTCCCGGGGCTTGCGCGCGCCGCCGAGACTATGTACAATAGGCTCGGCGCGCGCAGGGGTAGGTTTTCGGGGTTACGCATGTAACCCTTTGAAAATCTACCCCAATGAGAGAGCAGACACTACAAAATTGTTCCATCTTTTGTACTCTGGTGTAATATAGAGGGAAGTGGGTTTGTTTTTTTTTTATTTCATGAATTTAAATTTTATCTGCAAATTCAAACTTGAAAAAACGAGTATGGATTGGTAAGACCAATTGTTATACGTGACCGGTAGTATTACCAAATAGAGTCAACAAGGATACACGGGCGTTGTGAATTTGCATTTACGATTTAAATAGCTCATACTGTGAATTATTAATTCATTAATATTTAGGGAATACATTTTGTGACTGCACTGAGGGCAATTTTCAAAGCCATTCACCTGGACAAATTAGCCATTTATCTAGGTAAATTGCCCTTTCCGAAAATTACCTTCCTCTGCCCAGCAAAAAAATACGCTGGGCAGAGGAAGGGCAAAAAAACATACGCTGGGCAAAAAAAAACAGGCTTCCATGGTTTGTTCAGCCTGGCGTGTTTATGGTACTATTTTATCCATCTTTCAGCTACCCACCAAAATAGCAGAAGCAAAGCATGCTGGGGCTTTTAGAGCACAAACTTTGAGACTGCAAATTTTTAAAGGAAAACACTGAAAATGAATTACAACGTATGCAGGCCCGAAGTGCTCCTATATTTCGCAAAGAATATGTCCTATTCAAAATTGCCTCCTGTATGTGCAGTTTTATCTGTGATTGCTATTTATGTATAAATTATATGCAATAAAAATTTTAAAAAGTGGCCGTGATATATTCAGTTTGTGCCAAATATGCAGGCAGAGCATGCAGCTGTTATCACTGTCCCGTAGAAAAATATTTATTCACGAGAACTCAAAAAGTACAATTAAAAAGACAGGAAGAAAACTAGATATGGTTTAATCAGAAAAAAAAAAAAGGCAAACAAAGTAGAGTATTTTGATGGTCCACAGGCAGCTGATAAATCCAATTAGACAAGTACATTTTGATGAGTGGGCAGCAGTGGATATGTGATCAAAGTTAAAGCGATGAAAGAGGACATTTCTAAAGTGAAATGATCTAAAGCAAGATTAAAAGGAGTCGGTAGCATCAGTAGAGAAGAGGAAATCAAGAGTCTAGTGATTCAATTCCCATTCAAGAATTTTAGACGAGGAAGAAACGGGATAGGATAAAATTCCCTGGAAGACTTCTTCAGAATGGATCAGACCAGAGCTGTCCTGGTCTCCTACAGCAGCTGAGAATAAGAAAGAGTTCAGACAAGATCAAATAATGGAAGAAAAGATGCAATGTTTTTAAGAAGGGTAGAGGTAGATCCCCCATGATGATGATGATGCATGTACTGTACAACTGTAACACAAAGAACTGTAGATTCAGGAGACCTCAAAAGAATGTTTGGTTGCATCCTGTAATATATTTATAGTCCGTCCAGATGGAGAACAAACATGTTTGTACTGTGAGATGCCGAAACAAAGGTTTTCTAACTCTAATATCACTGTGACAGTGTTTTTTGTAATTTTGCACAGTTCGTGCAAAACCAATAAGACAATTACTCCTACTACAAAATGAAATAAAATAAAATTTACTGATGCAAAATAGGAAGAAGGAGCAACAGATCTGAGAAACAGGCATGCTGATCTATTGTACCACTTTGATAATACCGATACTGTGAAAAGCATGTGCGGTGCACTGCTGCTTCCTATGGATGTGTATTTAGGATAGTTGACTTTATGGCTTGATAATTCTCTGTACAAATTTAAAAAAAAAAGTCTGCTGCCTGACGGCAAGCTGTCAGTCATTTCCATGCCAGTGCACTTTGAGCACCTGACAGACTGTCATGACAAGCTGATAGATCACAGGTGGCTGTCTTCTGAACAAAACCAAGGTACATTGGACTCTTGACTTTGCAAATCATATCCTGCTCTTCCTTTGAGAGAAAACAGGTAATTAAAGCCCTGAAGAAAACTAGAAAGGATGCAGGCTTCAACATTCACTGACAACCCCTCATGCGACAGGCAGCGAGGGACCCTTCTGCACTTCCAAATCGTACTTGATTTGTTATGAAGCTTTTGGCTGTATTTTGCATCATTTAATTAGCTACCAAATTCCAGATGACAATTTGAGTAGCAGATTGGATATGCATACTGATGTTATCTGTTGCAAGCAAAATTGCCTGCTAATTTTTTTTTATGCATCTAATAAGGAACAGTTAATTCTCATATCTCCATTGAGATTGAATTTAATCTCTGTAGAGCTTGACTGCACTTGGAAGATAACCAAAATATCTACAACTTTTCCCTTTTTAACTCAGCATGATGCTGGATTGAAAGCTTCACATGGAGAGATATAATGAGGAATGAACTGCTTAGTGATGAGAATTTAACGGTGTACAAAGTCACTGATTTCTGACTGAAACCACAATTACTAATTTGAACCACCAGCTAATTAAAACAACAGTTATGTATTTAGCCTCTTGTTATACCTACTGTAGTTTATAATTATGAGGACCTCTTCATCTACTCAATTAGAGTTCTTATGATTGAGGAGGGCTGTTTGAATCTGAAAACTACGTCAAAGGGTGAATTTTCAAAAGTTACACGTGTGAAAATGGCATGTGTGCATGAATGTGAAATGTACGTGCGTAAGCCTTATTTTCCAAATATTTCCTTATTTTCCAAATATTAGCACATTATATCTGCCTTGGCGAGCAAATGCAAATGTGAAACAAGTGTGCATTTTTGGGCATGTTGAGGTGTAGCTGGCACCTATGCATGTACATCACTATTTTATAAACCATGTACATGCAAATGTCATCAGCAATGTGTGAATACATTTAGTAAAGCTATTTTGCACGTCTAGTTCAAACTCGCATAGTCTCTTTCATACAGCTGTTTGGTAGGCTGGTTTTTCCCGGTAAGTGGATACAGCAGTAGGATAGGAGGAGAGGAGAGGGGGTGGAGGGGCTAACTGGCAAACTCAGAACGGTGTATGTTATAAAGAAAAATGTGGACAGGAGTCTCGTGCAGAGCTTTGGAAGAACCTTTCACTGAATTTCACATCATTGCCTATAGGGTGTGTGAGAGTGTGACTGAGACACATTGGGCAATACTGAGGGAGAAATAGCTGCGAATGGGGCAAACTCGGCCATACCCGGGGGGGGGGGGGGGGGGATGAGTGTCACTGGGATAGACATGGTCATATTGGGGGAGGATTAAGTGTGACTGGAATGGACTGGGCCATATTGGGAGGAAGGGAAATGAGTTGTGGAGAATCAAACTTTAAAATGACTCTAATAAGCTTTTGGAAGCTCATGGCACAACAGTTGAGAAGGAGAAGGAGGTACCCTGTACAGAGAGTATACAGGATGAGGGCAGAGTTTTTGAATCTGAGGAGCAAGTTTTGAGCAGATTCGGGTTCAACAAGGAAACCATACTCTACCTATGCCAGCAATTAGAGCAAGACCTGCACTCTTCCAGTTACAGGGGCCAAACCTTGCTAACACACACCAAGTTCATTACTGCCCTGGTATTTCTGGCCACTGGTGCTTTCAGACACCTCTAGGTTCATGGCTGGAATAAGTATGTCTGCCACTTCCATATGTATTGACCAGTTCATGGCTGTATTTCTCAGGAAAATGCAAGAATATACATTTTTCCCTTGAAGTAGACAGCACCAACAAATGACTAATTTCTACCATATTGCATGCTTCCCCTCTGTCTGGGGGGCTATCGATTCAACTCACATTCCTATAAGGGCACTAGAAGTCAACAAGGAAACACCACAATTGCAAGGGCTTCCACTCCCTCAATATGTATGCAAGTGGTCTGTGATGCCAAGTGGATCATTATGAATGTTGTGCCCAGATTTACGGGATCCTGTCATGATGCCTACATCCTCTTACAATCAGGAATTCATGACTGCTTCCAGGTAGAGCACATCACTTGGGGATGGCTTCTAGGTAGGAATGCACTACCACCACACATCTTCTCTTTTCTAACCCTCATATCTAGGTGGAGTTACAGCATTGGCCCACGAGGCCCTCTATAACCTTGACCAAGGAACTGTCTTGCTGTCTAACACTAAGGGATATCTTATTCTGCTCTTTTCTGCCTTCTCCCCTACAAGTGATAGAAGATATCCACTTAAAACCTGGCTCATGATCCTGCTAGCTAACCCACAGACCACAGCAGATGCTCGCTACAACAGGGCGCACCAGCAGACCAAGGCAGTCATCAAAAGAGTCTTTGACCTACTCAAAACACATTTCCATTGCCTAGACAGATCTAGAGGTTGTCTTCTCTACAACCCCACAAAGGTTTGTGAGATCTTTCTAGCTTACTATATGCTTCATAACCTGGCCAAAACTATCCTCCATGATGATCATCTGGATGAAGAAAAGAAGGGGACCTATGACCTGAGTGAGGAGGAATTGCAGAAGATACATCGCCTGACTCATCTGCAGGCTGTACTGGAAAGGAACAATCTGATAAGACATTTTCAAAGGTGAAGGTGCATTTCTTTACAACAGTGATATTAGTGCATACCGTATAGAATGTTAATGCTTCCTTAGGTGTCCTCTCTTTTTTGGGGAGAACTTCTGGTGCCTTTGATTGTCCCAGTCTGGTACTCTTCCACAGTGATGTCTACTCACTTGTCACAGAGCCTTTGGAGAGCATGTAAATTGGGGCCAGTGGCAGAGGTTGATAGGTGCAGGAGGGACGTGGATGCATGTCTTGCTCCAGAGAAGGAATATTAGGCAGGTGAGAAGTGGCCCTGGCATCCTTGGTGGGCCTCTCCACTTCAGCAGCTGCACTAGGTGAAGCCATCCCCATTACAGCAGAAGGTGAGGTGCACACCTGTCCTCAGAGAGAGGGGGATCCTTTGCAGTGGTGACAGTGTTGCTGGAGACTGCATCAGGGCAGGTGATGTTGGCACGCAAGGAAGCAGAACCATCACGATTGGTATTTGATCAAGAGGGGAACTGACAATGGGGGAGAAAGAACTACTGCATGGGAAGCCACTATCCAGGGTAGTGATGGGGGTTGCATTCAGGGACTCATAAGATGCCAAGTAACCTTCCATAATAACAGTGGCTGACAGGGTGGCATCCCCCTGCAGAATCTCCCTCCACACAGCAGTCTGGACCTGCATTTCTTCATGCATACCCTGCAGCTCCTGACACATGCCCTGTATCTCTTCCGAGACCACATCTTTCAGGCCCTGAACGTCCTGCCTTAGGCTTGCTATGTCTGCCCCACTCTTTCATTTATTTGCAGCATGCGGATCTCAGCTGGAATGGACAGCATCTCTTCTCTACCAGAGAAGATGCCTTCCTCGGGTTGCCTGCCTTCCACCTCTTCAACAGCATGCCACCATAATTCTGGAGTGGGTGGTTGGATATCTGTGGGCTGGGTCTCTTCCGTCTCCTCTTCCATGAAAGCCTGGCAATGCATTGCAGATGTGTGCACGGCTGCTGGCCCCTTTTCATCCTCACTTTCCCTCTTCAGGGCTTTCAGATAGCACATGTGATCACCACCTTGCCTGCCCAAGGGTACTGGCTATGTGAGCATTGCAGTCATTGCCTGTCTCGTCTCTTGCAAAATGGAAAAGTGAACATATCTTCAAAATGCACACCATGTAGGTTTTTCTCTTCTCATTCATTGGACCTTCCTTTTTGGCAGGGAGAACAGCTCCATGGACCCTACTCTACTACCTCCTGATACTCCACAAACTATCAAGCATTCCCATGGGTGAGAACATTATCAAGAAGCACCCTTAATGCATCAGCAGACATGGACAGAGAGAGGACTAAAATTTGGTGTGGCTCTTGACTGCTGGCCTTGTTAGTCTTGTGAACCATTAATATCTCCAAAACTATACATAGACATTTGTATGGTATTAGATATTATTATTGTCATTACTTACAGAAATCTTATATGCCTTTCCTTTAAAAACTGCTCATCTTGGTGGCTTTCCCACACCTCTCACAGCTGCCTCTGAAATAGTGCTAAGGACCATCCATTTTGTTTGAGAGAAGGAAACCTCATCCTTACTTGCTTCTGCATTACCTAGAGTCTGAGATCTCACCACTTGTGGCTCGGGCCTTGCACACTCTGATTATTGTGGAAGGCCACATTGAGCTGGTAACAGATCTTCTCCAAGGCCTGCTCTTTCTGATCGGAGCACCCTCTCCATGACTCCATCCCATATAAAATATTCACTTCCTTCACCAGAAGGTCCACGTCTCCTGGCTGGAAGTTAAGCTTCATTATCAGGACTCCCCTCCTTCCAAACATGGTACAATTAGGAAGATGAGCACCGGGAGCAGGATTGACACATCCCTGGTAGTGAAGTTTAGGCTGCCGTGCCAGGGGAGGGGAGGGGAGCATCTTGGACTGGCTCCACCCTGGGAAAACTAAAATTGCGTGTGTGTATGGATAAAACATACATGCATACAAATTTCAAGGTACGCATGAACATTTTACAAAAGGTGTGCATTTGTACATGAAAATAAAATGTACATTTAGGGCCACTAATATATGTAATTTAGAAGCTGTGCAGTTATATTCATGCAGATTCTAAAATACTAATAGTAAACTTGCATGAACTATATGAGCATATCTAGGGCCGCACGGAGTTCTTTGAACGTTATTCTCTGAGGTTTTATGCAAAATAAAGTCTTTTGATTATGGAATGCTTTTTAATACTTATATACATTTATTTCAAACTAAACCAAGAAACTCTGATATCCAAAATGTGTGTCAATAATTATGCATCTTAGATAGTGAAGTACCACCTATTGTGAAATTGGCCTTAAATCATAGGATATTTACCCAGCTGGAGCAGTTTTTTTTCAAACTGGAAATTATTACGGTCTCAAAGCTTCACTGAGCTTTTAAGTGGCTGTCTTTAAACAATAGTGAAGGAAATTTGGTTATGAATCGGAATAAGGAAATCACTTGAACAGTCCCTTGACACGGACTATGTTTCAACTAAATGCGTCATTCAATCAACATGCCATTCGAGTCTGACTATAAACATCAATACTCTGACTTGAGGCTCCTCCCAATGCATTCATCAAAACATGGACCATATTGGAGGACCATTCATGTGGACTAAAAAATACTGTGTTTCTGACACTCTTTAATATTAAATAAAACTTATGCTTGAACTATTATAAATCTGGAAAATGCATCTTTGACCATTCATTTCTTATTCTGAATGCTATTCTGATGATGGTTTTTGTATGCTTTTGGAATATGGAGCGTCAACATTACAAGGGCTTATTGGAAAAATGTTTTGGTAAAATAAAGGAAGTAATTGATAATATGCATCTTAAGAGAACACAATTTAAGATTTTAAGGCGAGCATACATATCTCAATATCGAACATAAAGGGGCATTTGTATAAAATTTAATGGAGATCAAAGTACGTTGTAGCATGCGTTTCGGCCTTGCATTAAAATACAAGGATTATGCACTTATTTATTTTGTGTTTTTATATACCAATAATCGTTTGGAACATCTAATCGGTTTACAGTGAACAGCAATTCAGCAACAGGCTTTACATATAACTTAGCGAACAACAATTCAGATACAGGGGAAAAAATAAAACTAGGTAGTTTATGTAACTAATAGGTGTGAGCAGAATAATTATTATGTAGAACTTTGTTTAGAAAGTCGTCAATATATGACAAAAATATATACATGTATATACAACATGGTAATCAAAGGAATTAATAACTATGCATGGCATATTTAATCAGTGGTGTAGATTATCATTATATATCAAAATAAATACATATATACCGTAGCTGAGAAAGTGACATGTAATTGGTGGGAAAGTGGTAACTAAGGACAGGCGATGGGAGGTGAGGGTGACTAAAAATAGGGGGGGGGAAGGGAGTAAGGAAGGATGGCTCAAGTGAAGGCTTGCTTGAAGAGCCATGTTTTAAGGTTCTGTTTACATTTCTTATAACATGGTTCCTGTTGCAGAGTGTGGGGCATGATGTTCCATAGGGAAAGGCCAGCAGTGGAGAGTGCACGGTGAGAGGTGGACTTCAGTTTCATCAATTTGTGTGAGGGTGTGTGTAAGGTAGCCGTGTGTTGTTTTCTAGTGGGTCTGCCAGTGTTGTGGAAATAGAGGTGTTCCTTGAACCACTGCATGTCATTGTTGTGGAGAGATTTATGAATTATAGTGAGTGTTTTATATTGTATCCGGGATGTTCCGGGTAGCCAGTGCAAATGTTTGAGTACAGGGGTGATATGGTCATTTTTGTGTACATTCGTGAGGATTCAGGCAGTAGCATTTTGGAGTATCTGTAAGGGTTGGATCGTGCTTTTTGGGAGACCTAGGAGAATGGCATTGCAGTAATCAATTTTAGACAAAATGATGGCTTGTAATATAGTGCAAAAATCATTAAGGTGTAATAGGAGTTTGCGTTTTTTTTAATGTATGTAGCTTGAAGAAGCCATCTTTTAGAGTTGTGTTAATGAATTTTTTTAGATTAAAATGATTGTCTAAGATGACGCCGAGGCAAAGGTGTTGGGAGGTGTAGGGGAGTTGATTGAGGGAGGACTGAAGGTGATAGTGTTGGGAGAAATGACTAGTAGCTCGGTTTCTGCAGTGTTAAGGGCGAGGAAGTTGTCGGTGAGCAGAGAGTTGATAGCGGGGAGAGCTGATTCCCAGGTCTTGATGGCATTAGGCAGTGTGTCAGTGATAGGTATAAGAATCTGAATGTCGTCAGCATATATGAAGTGCGGAAGACCAAGGTCAGACAAGAGACGGCATAGGGGAAGAAAATATATGTTGAATAAGGTGGAAGAAAGAGTGGAGCCCTGTGGGACACCTTGCGCCAAGTTATATGAATTAGATTCGTTATGGAAGAAAAATTGTTGCCAAACTGGATAGAATTTGGTCAAAAAGTTCAAGGCTAGGTGGAGGCCCTAATTTTCTATTAGGGAAACTTCAAAACTTTATTGGATTAGAGACGTATATGAAATAAAGTGCCTGTCTCAGGCTGAGTTTCGCAGCTCTCACAGCTATTGCCTCACGGGCTGTAAATCAATCATACAGAACATAAAATTAACAAGATTAAAATTAAAAAAAAAAATTTTAAATATTTTTTTAAATGGTTACAAAATGGTTACAAAATGGTGACATCTACGATTAAATAAGTTATGATACAGTAATATTATACTTTTACCTATTTTTTTTTTTAAAAAGAGGAATTAGGTATGTATGTTAATTAAAAATTCTTTGTTCTTTATTGTATGTCAAAATCAAATTTACTGTATCAAAGAAAAAAATGTTTTATCTTAAAAAACAATAAACCTTTAGTTAAAAACAAAGGTTTGTATCATTAGTCATATATTATTCATTTTTACCTCAAACACTCATTGGAGAGCTGCGAAGCTCGGCCTGAGTCGGGCACTTTATTTCACAAACGTCTCTACTCCAATAAAGTTTTGAAAAAGACCCAGGCATCTATTCTTTATGTTTCCCTAATTTTCGATGAAATATCTGTATTGCAAATTAAATGAGAGAAGCTATTTATTAGGAAAGCTTTTCTGGTATTAATGCCCCTTCATTTTGGTAATGGCAGAACATGTTCCATATGGTTATGATCATGGAAATGATGGCAATTGGAGATGTATTTGTCCATAAAAGAGGACATTTTGGGGTATTTGGAAGAATTTCATCTAATCACTTTCGCCAAAAGCACAAAGTGCTATCCTAAATTTTAGATAAAGATTCAGGGGTAGATTTTAAAAGGGTTACGCGCGTAACTTACGCACGTAACCCCGGAAACCTGCCCATGCGTGCGCCGAGCCTATTTTGCATAGGCTCGGCGGCGCGCGCAAGCCCCGGGACGCGCGTATGTCCCGGGGCTTTGAAAAAAAGGGTGGGAAGGGGGCGGGGTCATGGGCATGGCGCCAATCTGGAGGCGGTCCGGGGAAGGTCCAGGGGCGGTGCCGGAGGGAACAGGGAAAGCCATTGGGCCTCTCCTAGGGCTCGGCGTGCGCAAGGTGCACAAGTGTGCACCCCCTTGCGCGCGCATGTTATAAAATCGGGTGTACATTTGTGCGTGCTGGGTAATGCGCACAAATGTACGCGCGCTCCTTTAAAAATCTGCCCCTGTGTATATTGCTGGTGGGCTACTATTCAGGGATTTTTTCAAAGATCCTTATCATTTGAGAGAAGGTAACTAAGAACTGGGGACATTAGTAAGGACTGTATTATGCTTATCTAGGAAAGAATATTTGCATTGCTGGATGAAATCTGCCCCATAAGGTCCGGCCACGCACGTAACCCCCGTATTTTACGCACATGGGCTATCAAATATTCAGGCTTTAATACTTAATGTGACCATCATAACCAGGCAATGACTGCACATAAAAAAAACATATACCTAATGACCAATGTTTATGCCACATGTTGTAATCATTGGTCACTTGGTCATTATTTGTCACTGTTGAATCATATTATTTTCTTAAAACGCTTTTGCACTTATCTGGATCAATGTGGATGATACTGTCTTCAGAAAACAGTTCAAAAGTCTTGCCAAGATTGAATATCAAGTTCCCGAAACTGAATCAGCATTTCGAAATGATGATCTCTTCTTCAGTGATAAGTTGATGTTTTAGCTGTTACTTGACATGCATCATAAAGTCATAACTCTGTGTCCACATGACCTTCATTCAGTAAAAGTGCCTGAAACTGTCCATACTCCTGAATATCTTACAATGCCACCATCTGAAACAGCTTGACGTCTTCTTCTGCAAAGCCCCTTGGAGGGGAGTATAATTTTCAAAAAAGATTTGACATAAACCCTAGTTTGATATATAAATCAGCTTTTCTAAATCTCTCAGGGGGTTATGCCGGGAAAAAGTAGGCCATGTGACTTGATAATGTGCAGAACGCTTCCCACACTTGTGGTAGGCATTTCCAGTGATGGGGCTGGGTCAGAGAATGCATTTACATTTCTCAAAAGTACGTGGGTAAATGCATATACACAGAATAGGCACAACTTACTGCATGGATATATATGCACACCTATATATATACACATGCTTTTACCCACAGAATGTAGCCATTTGTGGGCTTCTTAAAATTAATCTTTTGCAGCCAATTCACTTAATAGCATGGGTCTTAATGCATGTATTAGAGGTCATTAATGCTCCTCGACAGCCTCAGTCTTCAGAGCACCGAGAAAACGGTAGTTTTATATGATTCAGGAGGGCGTGGAATTGACGTCTATGGCAACCAGCGTGGCAAAGTTCTGGAAAGCAGATCTTAACTTGCTTGGCTCTTCCTGCAGGGCGACAGCATGTTTTGTGCAAGTGCTATTTCAGCTGTGTCAAAAGCTGCCTAACAAACGGACCGATACAGTAAAAATCGCCTGTGCACGCGATACAGTAATTTAATTTATTTAAATTAGAGCCGGCGGTAAAAAAGAGGCGCTAGGGACACTAACGCGTCCCTAGCGCCTCTTTTCGGACAGGAGCGGCGGCTGTCAGCGAGTTTGACAGCCGACGCTCAATTTTGCAGGCCTCAGTTCTCAAACCCGCTGACAGCCACGGGTTCGGAAACTGGACGCCGGCAAAATTGGGTGTCCGGTTTTCAACCCACGAGCCTTTTTCAATTTTTTTTTTTTTTTATTTTTTTTTACTTTATTTTTTTAACTTTCGGGACCTCAGACTTAATATCGCCATGATATTAAGTTGGAGGGTGCACAGAAAAGCAGATTTTACTGCTTGGCTGCACATTTTACTTACTGAATCGCGCTAGAATACCTAATAGGGCCATCAACATGCATTTGCATGTTGCGGGCGCTATTAGTCTCGGGGGGCGTTGGATGCGCATTTTCGACGCGCTATTACCCCTTACTAAATAAGGGGTAAAGCTAGCACGTCGAAAACGCGCGTCTAATCTGCCGGAGCACACTGTACTATATCGGCCTGAAAGACTCTAATACGGTTTTTGTGAATTAGCCCCTTAATGTTGCATTCTGCACCAAACTGAAAGTTTGTTTTAAAAGCTTGCCCAAGTGCCTCCACTACTGCAGAATAAAAAATATATGCAATAAAATTTAGAAAAGCCCAACCAAGTATTTTCTTCTGCAGTTTTGCAATAGCTCAAGTATTGACAAAGACTTTCATTTGGTGCTATGCAAAAAACTGTACCAAGAAGGGTTTGTTTGCTACTGATAAGCGAGCAGCATTACAGTACATTTGGCAATTTTTTATATCTACCCTTGTGTCCTTTGAGTCTGCAGAGTGAGCAGTTCAGCCTTTCAAACCGAATGCAATACCTAATACAGGCAAGATTTATCTGCAGGGCCCCAGAGGCTTAATAAAATGTTTGCGAAAGCTGATATTGGCACTACTAATCCCCTTTTCCTTTGTTTATGATGCTGTGGGTCTGTGCAACATTATGTACACTGGGACCTAACCAGATCTAGACTTTCATTACTAGAGTTTTATTGGGGAAATATAGCAGGAGATTAATTCAGCTAAGTTTCTTATGGACATATAAAACCAAAAATCAAGGTCTGATGGGATCATTATCCTGTATTTATTTTGGAAATAGAGAAATAGTAATACTTTAAGACCATTAAGTATATTTTTTATAATGTTAATAGTTATTTGTCACCATCACTTGATAGTAATTGTGTTGCCAAGTTACTAAAGCCACTATAGAAAGCAAAGACAAATTAAACAGACGAGGTCTCTAAAACGTTCAAAATGTTATATATTACCCAGAAACTACATTAAAAGGGCAATTTTCAAACCATTTCCATGCATAAAACAGTGTTTCACATGCAGAAATGTGATCTTTTTTACGATTACCTATCCTATCAGTGTGCAAAGTGATGTGTGTAACTTTACGCACAGATGGCAGGGGCCTTCCTTTGGGGGCGGGACTGGGAGTGGGGGGGGAGGAGTTAGCATGTATGCGCATATTTTTAAAGTTTCAAAAGTACATGCATATATAGAAAATATATGCCCAAATAGCAGGTGCAGGTCTGAGCATCTATTTACAGAAAGACTGCAGATAAAAAATGCCTGCAGGCTTTAAAAACCTGTGCGCAGTTTGAACTTTGGCCCCTAATTGAAGCCAGGGTTCGACTCCCACTGGCACTTCTTGTGGCCTTGGACAAGTCAATTCACCCTCCATTTCCTCAGGTACAAATAGGGCCCTATTTAACAAGCATTTTTCTCAGCGACACAGAATGAGAGAAAACCTTTATTAAATAGGCTCCTCAGATTGCAAGCCCTCTGGGAATAAGGAAATACCTATGGTACCTGAATGCAATCCCCTTTGAAATAGCTGACCAGTCATGAAAGGTGGAATATAGATAATACATTTGTATTTATGTATACAGTGTGATATGTATCCTGTACAGGAGCATCGGTATAGAAAAGTTAAAAATTAAAAAAAATAAAATAAATATTAGATGATAAATTCAATTGGCTTAAAACAAGCCAGCACTATTTATTATTTTATTTACTGCTTTTTGTATACCGTCATTCGGTGCAGCCATCACAACGGTTTGACACATATAAAACATGGTAAACATAAAATACAATAAGATTCAAAATAAGAAAAAAGTTACCATAAAATTAATTTAAAGATTGAGGTACAAGTTATGTATTAAAAAACAAATAAACATTAAAAGTAGTAAATAATAATAGAAATAAATATTAAAAGAGTCTTGCAGTGTAAGAGTAGGAGGGAGGGGATGTGTGAGGGTTAATGTGCGTCTTGATAGGGCCTTGCTAAACAGCCAGGTTTTTAATTCCTTCTTAAATGTTTTTAAGCTCGATTGTAAATCGTAGTTCTGTAGGGAGTGCGTTCCAAAGTTTAGGGCTGGCGAGTGAAATTGCGCATTCGACTGATGTGAGTTGTGCAGAACGCACTTATTTTTTCTCTCTTAGCCGATGTCTACATGAAACATAAAACTACACATATACAGAGATGCAAATACTACTAATAAAAATGTTTTCAAGTATATTCAAAGCAAAAAGTCAGTTGAGCCACTAGATAGATGCCCGAGGGGTAAAAGTGGTACTTAGGAAGGAGATGGAAACAGCAGAAAAACTGAATTAATTCTTTGCCTCGGTCTTTGATGAGGATCTTGGAAACATACCCGCATCTGAAATGTTCTTTGATGGTGGTGATTCTGAACAACTAAAGCAAATCTCAAATAATCTAGGAAGCAATAGGTCAAATTTACAAACTAAAGAGTAACAAATCACCAGGATTGGATGGCATCAACCCTAGAGTCCTGAATGAACTGAAACATGAAATTACAAGTGATATGTCATTAGGGACTTTTCAGTTTGTAATCTTATTTTGCCTGGAAATCTCAGTTATAACAAAATAACGGGGGTCATTCTCTAAACTGCGATGTGCCGTTATCGCGTCGGTGTCATTTAAATCAGGGGAAGGGGAAGGAGTGTGGGGGGGGGTTATGGTCTGGCAGCGCTACGGGCAAGAATGTTTTCCACATTATCGCCGACAGCACTATCACAGCGCCCCTATAGCACCGTGGCGCTATAGGGGCGAACGTGTGCGGCTCAGCTGCATCCGTGGCGTGATGTGGCCAGCTGCATACTTTCGCGCCCCTTGTCCTTTTTTCCCCACAGGCCATCATATATATATATATATATATATATATATATATAAGCGGAATGATGAATCCCGAGGTAAGTCAGTGGAAAAGTGACTTTGATAAAACTCACAGGAGCAAAAAGTCATTCTATTTATTTATTTATTGGTTTAAAATTTACATATCAGAATTTCTATGCGGTTGAAACATTGAAATTCCCAGGCCAAATAAAATAAAAACTGAAACTGAAGGTCCCGATATGGAGCCTACCGTTTAAAACAAGTACAGGAACCCTAGACTGGAGGGTGATTAATATAACACTGATTTTAAAAAGGGTTTCAGGGGCAATCTGGGAATGAACAGACTTGCGATCCTAATGCTGAGAACTGCTACAAGATATTCTTAAAAAGACAACCAGTGGCCATACAGATAGACATGGCTTAACGGCGAGGAGTGAACATGCTTTTAGCAAAGGGAAGTCTTGCCTTATCAATCTTTTACACTTTTTTTTTTTTAAGGTGACAAACGTGAAGACAAAGCGTATTTAGATTTTCAGAAGTCATTTGATAAATCCCCCATGAGAGACTCCTCGGGTAATTAAAAGATTATGGATTGATAACTGATTAAAAGACAGGGAGCTGAGGGCAGGATGCCAGACGGAGAAAGGTCATTATGAGGAGTCCCATAAAGATCGGTACTGAGACCTGTGCTGTTTTAACATATTCAGAAATGATCTGGGAAAGGGAATGAAGAGCGAGGTAAACGAATCTGAAAACTGACGCAGTGGTGCTAAAACAGCAGCGGATTGTGAGAAACTGCAGAAGGAGCTCGTGGAACTAGGAGACAGGGCATCTGAATGGCGAACGAATGCTGGGCTCTGAATTTGGGAGTCACCACCCAGGAAAAGGGCCTTGGGAGTCCTTGTGGACAGTACATTGAGATCCCCAGCTCAATATGCGGGAATGGACAAAACAGCAAATGGAAATGATCTGAGAAAGAAGGGCGAGTAAATCGGAAAATTTTTATTTAACACTTTTTTATACCGACCTTCATAGTAATAACCATATCGGATCGGTTTACATAAAACAAGGGTATAACTGAAGCAATAAATAAAAGTAATTAACAAGAGAGGTGAATAAGGCAAAGTTACATTTAACAAGGAGTAAAAACTTGGGAAGCTTAAATAGCTGGAAGAAAGGTAAAGGCAGGAGGTAATTAAAACATTATACAAAAGGAATTTGGGTTAGAGCTTAAGATGCTTTAACCGGTGAGTGCCAGGGTCCTTCGTTCGAAAGGATAGAGGACCTCAATCCTCTACGTCCAGGTGAGAAAAAAGACAACTAATGATTGTCTGGAGGATCATCGAAGGCTTGGTGGAATAGCCACCGATGGAATAGTTTTTTCCTGAACGTTGTGAGACAGGGTTCTAATCGGAGGCTTGAAGGGATGTTATTCCAAATAGACGGTCCTGCTATTGAAAAAGCTCGGTCTTTGGTCGAGGAAAGGCGTGAGGCTTTGGTTGGGGGTTAATTCAAAGTACCTTTGTGATTATCTCTAATTGGTCTGTTGGAGGAGTGTAGTTTGAAGGGGATTTCAAGGTCGAGTTGGAGTTGATGATGGATGGATTTGTGTATTAGGGTGATTGATTTGTAAAGGATTCTAAAATTTACTGGTAACCAATGTAGGTTATATTATATATATAAATATTATATTGCCTCTGCATTAAACTGCGATGTGAATGCGGCTTGAGCACGGCGGGCACTTCTGGTTGCCCCATCTCAAAAAAAAAAAAAAAAAAAAAAAAAAAAGACATAGCAGAAGCAGAAAAGGTGCAGAGACGGGCAACAAAAACGATAAAGGGGACAGAATGGCTTCCCTGTGATGAGAGACTGCACAGGTTAAGTCGCTTCGGCTCGGAAAAGCGATGCTAAGAGGAGGCACGAAAACATTTATAAAAACAGGCAAATAATGGACGCCTGTACCCTTTCAACTAATATTAAAACTATGGGGATATTCCATGAAACGAATAATCAGATGAAAAGCGAACCGGCGCCTGGGCACACGTTTGCGAGCGTGCATCAGCCTGCACCCCCGGGATGCAGCTATCTTATAAACTTGTGCGCATATATGCAAGCACGTTCTAAAATAACCTAGCAGCGCACCCACGTGCATAAAATGTTAAGTGGGCGCGCTCATGGGCACACAAATACCACTTCTACCACCACAAGTCAAGGGATTTTAGAAAGGGCACTCGGCCACGCCATTCCATTTAGAAGTCCGTCCACCAGTTCACAGCCAGATCCTCCAAGCCCCTCCCGGTTTGATAGCCTGCACTCTCCCCGGTTACCGCAGGCCCTTCAGAAATGGCTCAGTCCTTTTATTTTATGACTTACCCGTCATCCATAGCAGAAGCAAAGCCACTCGGGGCAGGGGACCTCAACGCGGGCCGGGGCGCGCAAGTATTTACGGTGCGCACCTTTCGGCCAGGCCCTGAAATGTCCACACACCCCTTTTGGGAAAATTTTTGAGATGTGCGTGCCGCGGCACTTTTGCGCGTTTCCGGGGCGCTTTTTAAAATACGGTCGGCGCTCACATGCCCGACTTCTTCGTGCATCCCCCTAACCGATGTGCGTGCATGTAAAATTCACAGTAGATTGTGGACAAGCGCTTTTTCACTCAGCAGGACATCAGGCTGTGGAATCTGCTGGCAGAGTATGTGGTTAAGGCGAGGAGCAAAGCATGGTTTAAAATAGGTTTGGACAAGTTCCAGGAAGAAGGGTCCCATAAATCATTACTTAGCCAGAGAGACTAGGGAAAGCCATTGTTACCCCTGGGAGGGGGTAATAAATAATAGAGCTACTTTTTGGGATCTCCTGGATAGTTGCGATCCCGTCTGGCCACTGTCGGAGACAGGATGCTGGGCTCGATGGACCTTGGTCTGACCCAGCGTGCCATTTTTATTTTTTTTAATGTTCTTATTTACAGTAATTTACCCGAGAGACAATCACAAGACATTAATGTAGTCCTCGGGGCGCTGCTGATATTTACCAACCGCTCAGGCTGTGCTCATGACTTCAGCAAAAGCTTGACTAAATTATTGCCTTCAACCACAACTTGCACATATCACTTCTTGTGTATTTATCTGATATTTTGTAGCTCAAAGTAGGAAAAAGATCTCACACCACCAATAATTTTCTCCCCGAAGGAGGAAAATGAACATCAGTACGACCGATGATACGCCCACTGTGACTTCTGGCCCATTTAACCTACAATCCTGATTTTCTGTCCTTTGGTTAACCATTTTTCCTCTGCAGGTAACATCTCTCACCTTTTGAATACCCAGCACAAGAAAACCACTCACTTTCCCAGTCTCCTAAATTGTCTTTCTATGCATGTTAATGACGGAACATATTTAGAATACCAGGACCACCAGGATAACCGGCTTTTCTACCCCTTAAAGGAAAAAAAAAATCAAAATGAAATAGTTTTGCAATCAATTAAGAATGGGATTCCCCTGACGTGAAATGTGAATGACTCTAGAAAATGTTATCGCATGTTCTACTGAAGACGAGGTATGTTTGAAGGAATTTCAAACATGGAAACAGAAAAATGCGATGGCAGAAAAACACCATATGACGTATCCAGTCTGCCCATCCACGATTTATTGTACAAAGAGAATTCATATGCTCAGGGAGTTTAACTCTCAAACCTACCCACAGGAGAACATTTACCTACGTAAGCAGAGATTAATGCTTCTATTTTACAAACTGTGTGGCAGGAGCTGCACTGCTTATAAAATACCCACATAGTTCTTCTCCGAACGTATATGTGTATGTTTCAGTACACGCTAAGGTTGCCAATTGGCTCCTGATTTTCTGTTCCAGTCCTGGTTTTACTCCCCTGCATGCATTCTTGCTTTTCTTAGGGAATGCAATAGGGAAATCAGAATAAAGTTCCAGATTGCAATGGGGTAAGACCAGGACTGGAGTTAACCTGTCCTGAAAAATCTAGAGCCAGTTGTCAGCCCTAGTCCACACAAATATTTCCAATGCAGAGGGACAGGGAGGAGGTATCCACTCAGGAGCCAGCTGACCCCCACAGTAAACCCCAGGAGGGTATAAGGCAGGGCACAAAAAGAAAAAAAAAAAAAAAAAGATTAGGAGTCCCAGAAACCCCCTTAAAACACTGAGGACTACATTTCCCAGGGGGCCGAGCTCCACTGAGGAACCTGGGAGCCTAAACAGGAAGCAGGGAGGCAGTGCCTCGGCCTCCGAGCAGTAGCCTGGGAGACCTTGATCGGGGTGAGGCTGAGGAGCTGGGAACAACTGGAGCTGATGGAAGAGGAGCTGCCCACAGAAACGGAGGAAGAGGCAGAACCCATGGAGACCCCCCAGACTGAACAGGAAAGGAAGTGAGGCCTCAGGCCTAAGCCCGGGAACCGGAGATTGCGAGACAGCGGTGAATTTTGCATTGCAGCTGGGTTTCTGCGGGAGGTGAGGGGAGTTTGAGCCCTGAGAAAGAAAAGACCGCGCCGTAGTTGCGTTTTTGGCTACTTTTGAGTGTGACCAGAGAAGCAGCGAGTCCACAGCAGTGCTCTGAACGCTCGGAAGGCGCTGCAGTTATAAAGGGACCGCGTTTCGTTTTGGGGCTTGTTGTTTTTTTTTCTGCAGATGGGACTACAGGACGAGCAGCGCGACCACGGTGCCCTGAACCCTGGCAGAGGCTCCGGTTAAAAAAAGAGGACAAGGAAAAGAAAACTTGGGCTTTTTTAATTTTTCTGATTGACTGATGTTGCTAAAAGGAGTGGCTCTAGAGCAGGGCGAGGGACATGCGAGGCAACGGCCCTTACGTTAAGCCTGGGTCTCAGCTATTACCCCCTCCTTGGTGTCCCGTATACAGGGGTATAGAGCTCCATCTCTGTGACCGCAAGGAGGCGCTGCCCCGGGATCACCACACTTTATTTTATAAACTTACAGGCGTATATTCTAGCTGCACAAGGAAGTACAGCGTTGTAAGCGTGCTAACCCCAGTTTACATGCAGAGGGCAAGTCATTTATAAAGTACGTGCACACACCCTTTTCGAAAATACTTACTTGTGCATGCACTTGAAATCTGCAACCCACCGATACCTTCACCAGTTCACCCAAACCAACTCCGGTTCATGGAGACCCTTCAGCACTTCACCCTGAACCCACCACCACCAGTCCACCATGACTTCTCACCCAAAAAACTGCATCCACCAGCCAAGGCAGGTGTGAAAGTGTACAAGTTTGGTACTGTGTATACATATATCTCTTATAAAATAGCAACTACCGCGCAAATTCATTGTGGTTATCCTGAAAACCCGACTGGCTGGGGAGTCCCCAGGACAGGGTTGGGAACCCACTGCCTTAGAGGTTTATTTTCAAAGGGTTTAGGTGCTTAACTGTTGAAGTTAGGGCCCTAAATTGTCATTTTTTTGAAACTTTACTAAGCTGAGTTCCTAAATTTAGGCTCCTAGGAACCTAAAACGTGGGAAAACGTTAGGCATTTAGCACTGATTTTCAGCACTAAACACCTAACTTAGGGGGTCGGTTACTAAGCTGCAGTATTTTTACTGGTTGTACAATTTTGCTAGGAAAAATACTGCGGCCTAGTTACTCTGAAGTATTATTTGATGGCAGCCCTATATCCTGGGATCTCTACCGTTTAAAGGGGCTATGTGGCCTCCAATGCTCCACCCCTTACCCTTAGTGTTGAAATAGATCAAGACTCCCTCTCCCCTCCCACTGCCCACTGCGACGGCAAAGTTTTCAAAATGTAAATAATGTGCCCAATATTATTCCCTCCCCTTGGTAGTCTATAAACTTAAACTCCTCAGCTCCCTCTTTCCCCTCCCACTTCAGTACACTGGAACCCCCCTTACTTTTAACTCTGGAGCTCCAGTGATGATGGCCAAAGCATCTCTTAGGCTTCAAGGTTCATTGGCGCCATTTCCAAAATGGCCTCAGGTACCGCATTTCCTCTATCAAAAACAAGTGCAAAGGGCTGCCGGAGGCCAGCTGGCACCATTTTGGAAATGACACTGCCACATCCAAAGGCCTGAAGGGTGCTCTGGCCACCACTGCTGGACTATCAGGGAATAGAAGGTAAAGGGTACAGTAGAGAAGAGGAAGGCCGGTTGGGTGGGCATTTGAGTTTTTGAACTACCAAAGGAAGGGGCTTCAGGCCTAGGGGTGTGACTAAGAACTGAACCACTTTTAAATTTTGAAAAATTTGCTCCCTCAGGGGGTGGTAGGAAGGTGGTAGGGGGGGTCTCATTTGATTTTTCCACTCAGGTCGGGGGGGGGGGGGGGGCGGTCAGGAGAGCACGAGGGCAGCATACCACCATTAAGGCCTGATCCTGGGTGCACCGGGCTCTGTGTTACCGTCCCTGTGCTCCCTGGAAAATTTAAGCCATACTTCTCGAGATGCAGCCAACTTTCATCAAATAACGTGGCTTTTAAATTTTAAGGCAAGGGTCATTATTTGATTTGCCTACCATGTCACCAGTAATGAGCCGATTGGTTTGCATTTGCATGTATTTGCATGCAAATCAGCTCATTTGTATGACCGCATTGCACCAGGTTTTTGGGGGGTAGATAACACACGGAATTTGTAATTCAATTTTTTTGTCTGTTCTGTAACGCATTTACCACATTGTTAAGCCTTAACGCAGCTTAGTAAATGACCCCCTTAGGATCCCACATCAAGGCAAATAAATAGCAGGCCTAAATACAGCTCTAAGATCATAAGGATATTTTACGGCTTGGAATACATTTCTTTCTTTTGGGCTCCCATTAGCAACGCAAGGCTCTAGGGACAGTATGCCCCCCTCCCCCCCTGTGAAAGTGACAAAGAAGATGCAGAGGGCATTTTTCATCTTGTCAACTGGTATGGTTAATTTTAATTTGTTATTTTACTGATGGGTGCGAAAAATAGATAGCTCCAAGAAAAAAAAAAAAGGTATTTTTCTGTGCTTGCCACATCTTCAAATGCAATGGAGTAATCATTGTGATGTTCACATTTTCAGACATAACCAATGCATTTTACAAGCATTTATTAATGTTTGATTCAAACGAGCACCTTAGAAAATGAGTGGGGTTTTATTATAGAAACAAAAAAAAAGGGGTCTATGGAGGCATCTCTGTATTTTCTAATACAAATTCATTAATTTTAACCGGTCTTTACAGGCTCTAGGCCATGATGCTGAGTTTTCATCAGATCAGAATTTAATTCACTGGTTTCTTGTGTGCAGGTTGTCCATGCCTTAAGCAAACCAAGATATTGCGCTTATTAACAAAGTGTGTTTTTTCAGCAGTATCAGTACATCATGATTGACTTTCAATGTCAACACTTATGACGTGCCTTGTTCCAACTGGAATTCTTACAAGTTATGATCTGACAAAAAACCTCCAATGCTTTCAAATCTATATTGGTCCCTTCTTACGATGTTCTTATGTTATTCATATTTATGTATTTATTTCAATTATTTATGATGTGCCTATCATAACTAGTCATCATTCTAAGCAAGTTACAATAATCACATGAACAAGAGAATAAAACACACAAACATAGAAACCAATCAATGTCAGTTCAAAGCTACATTAAAATTATATAATCATCCAAATGCTTTCTGAAACATCTTCAAGTCAGTAATTGGACAATTCAGATGTTTTTTCTTCTCAGATTCTTTGAAGTTTCTAGCACCCAGCCAGTCCACTTTATGGTATTCTAAAGGAAACATCTCAATGCTAAGAGAAATTAGGGAAGCTAACCAAATTGGTAGTGGGAGATTTCAATTACCCCAATATTGACTGGGTAAATGTATCATCAGGACATGCTAAAGTTCCTGGATGGAATAAATGAGTTTTAAGGAGCAATTGGTTCTGGAACAGACGAGAGAGGGAACAATTTTAGTTCTACGGTAATTCGTAGTAGAGCACAGGATTAGGTAACAGTGGTGGGGCCGCTTGGCAATAGTGATCATAACATCATCAAATTTGAATTGATGACAGGAAGGGGGACAGTAAGAAAATCTACGGTTCTAGTGCTAAACTTTCCAAAGGGAAACTTTGAGAAAATGAGAAAAATAGAAAAAAAAATGAAAGGAGCAGCTACAAAGTAAAAAATGTGCAAGAGGCATGGACACTGTTAAAAAATACCATCTTAGAAGCACAGTCCAGATGTATTCCACACAAGAAAGTTGGAAGGAAGGCAAAACGATTACTGGCATGGTTAAAAGGTGAGGTGAAAGAGGCTATTTTAGCCAAAAGATCATCAATCAAAAATTGGAAGAAGGATCCAACAGAAGCAAATAGGATAAAGCATAAGCACTGGCAAGTTAAATGTTGATAAGAGAGAATTTGAAAAGAAGTTGGCCATAGAGGAAAAAACTCACAGTAAAATAGTTTTAAATATATCCGAAGTAGAAAGCCTGCGAGGGAGTCGGTTGGACAGTTAGATGATCGAGGGGTTAAAGGGGCACTTAGAGAAGATAAGGCCATCGTGGAAAGATTACATTTTTATTTATTTAAGACTTTTTATATACCGTCTTTAGCAAATTATATTTGAACAAAAAAGTTTACAATAATGAGCAAAATAATAAATACTATTCTTTCATAAAATGAAAATAAAAATAAAAAAAATAAACAGTATGAATAAAAATTACATAACTTATCACTATCAATATTACTAAATATCTTTATCCTAAAAGATATTAAAATTAAATTAACTTTAAATTTAACAAAACAAAGATGGAAAATTAAAACAACATCATAATAACACAACAGATCTACTTAATCTTTTATTCAGTAATTCTAAATGCTTCTCTAAAGGAGTATGTTTTTAATGATTTTTTTAATTCCTTAGTGTTTGAAATTTGGCTTAGGGCATTTGGTAGAGCATTCCAATGTATAGGCCCAGCCACAGGAAAAGCTCTATGACAGGTAATCTTGCTAATCTGACTGAAGGCACATCCAAAAGGTTTGTATATTCTCAAAACAGAACATAGCCAGGATGAATTAGGGCTATTTAATAGAGAATGAATTATGGTCAACATTTTGTACAAAATCCGATATTTAATTGGCAAACAATGCAGTTTGGATAAAATCGGAGAAATATGTTCCTTTAAAGGAGTACCTGTAAGAATGCGCGCTGCATTGTTTTGTATTAACTGTAACGGTTTGATTGATGAATCCGGTAAACCCAAGTACAGACCATTACAGTAATCGAGACCTGAAAATATTAATGACTGAAGAACCAGACGAAAATCCTGAGCATACAATAGTGGTTTTAGACGTTTAAGTAAATGTAACTTATAAAAAATTTCTTTGCTTTGGTGTTTACTGAAGAGAATGTTGGGGAGATACCCGTTCCAGAGAAGGTTTTCATGGGTAATGATTCAGATGAACTGAACCAAATCATGGTGAACCAAGAAGATGTGGTAGGCTTGACTGACAAACTGAAGAGTAGTAAATCACCTGGACCGGATGGCATACACCCCAGAGTTCTGAAGGAACTAAAAAATGAAATTTCAGATCTATTAGTTAAAATTTGTAACCTATCATTAAAATCACCCATTGTACCTGGCTAATGTAACCCCAATATTGAAAAAGGGCTCCAGGGGCAATCCAGGAAACTACAGACCAGTTAGCCTTTCAATGCCAGGAAAAATAGAGGAATGTGTTCTA
Organism: Rhinatrema bivittatum; assembly: GCF_901001135.1. NCBI lineage: Eukaryota > Metazoa > Chordata > Amphibia > Gymnophiona > Rhinatrematidae > Rhinatrema > Rhinatrema bivittatum. The sequence continues at coordinate 340,620,779 of NC_042620.1, read as the reverse complement.
AAATTCAAAATCACAGAACATATAGGGGCAGATTTTAAAACTTGCGCACGGGCGCAGATTTGTTTGCTCAACCCGGCAGGCATAATTTACGCGCGCCGGCCGATGGCCAACCCGCGATCCCGGGCACAGCGGCAAATGGCCACGCCCCGCCCCAGATGCCCACGCCCCGCCCCTCTTTGCAAGCCCCGGGACATACACACGTCCCGGGGATTGCGCGCGCCGCTGAGGCTATATAAAATAGGCTCGGCATGCTCAGGGGGAGGCAGGGGTAGGTTTTCGGGGATTGCGCGCATATCTTACGCGTGCAGCCCTTTGAAAATCCACCCCATAGAAAAACATGGTTTAAGAACATAAGAAATTGCCATGCTGGGTCAGACTAAGGGTCCATCAAGCCCAACATCCTGTTTTCAACAGAGGCCAAGCCAGGCCACAAGAACCTGTCAAGTACCCACACTAAGAAGAGCCCATGCTAGTGATGCCAGTAATAGCAGAGGCCATTCCCTAAGTGACTTGATTAATAGCAGTTAATGGACTTCTCCTCCAAGAACTTAACCAAATCTTTTTTAAACCCAGCTACACTAACTGCACTAACCACATCCTCTGGCAACAAATTCCAGAGCTTAATTGTGTGTTGAGTGAAAAAGAATTTTCTCCAATTAGTCTTAAATGCGCTACTTCCTAACTTCATGGAGTGCCCCTTAGTCCTTCTATTATTCGAAAGTGTAAATAACCATTCACATCTACTCGTTCAAGACCTCTCATGATCTTAAAGACCTCTATCATATCCCCCCTCAGCTGTCTTCTCCAAACTGAACAGCCCTAACCTCTTCACCCTTTCCTTATAGGGGAGCTGTTCCATCACCTTTATCATTTTGGTTGCCCTTCTCTGTACCTTCTCCATTGCAACTATATCTTTTTTGAGATGCGGCAACCAGAATTATACACAGATTTGGAACAAAGTCAGCATGGCTTTACTCAAGGCAAGTCTTGCCTCACAAATCTGCTTTACTTTTTTGAAAGAGTTAATAAACATGTGGATAAAGGTGAACCGGTAGATGTAGTGTATTTGGATTTTCAGAAGGCATTTGATAAAGTTCCTCATGAGAGGCTTCTAAGAAAAGTAAAGTCATGGGATAGGTGGCGATGTCATTTCTTGGATTACAAACTGGTTAAGAGACAGGAAACAGAGTAGGATTAAATGGTCAATTTTCTCAGTGGAAAAGGGTATACAGTGGAGAGCCTCAAGAATCTGTACTAGAACCCGTGCTTTTCAATATATTTATAAATGATTTGGAAAGTAATATGACGAGTGAGTTAATCAAATTTGCAGATGATACAAAATTATTCAGAGTAGTTAAATCACAAGCGGATTGATATAAATTGCAGGAGGACCTTGTGAGACTGGAAAATTGGGCATCCAAATGGCAGATGAAATTAATGTGGATAAGTGCAAGGTGATGCATATAGGGAACAATAACCCTTTCTGTAGTTACACGATGATAGGTTCCATATTAGGAGCTACCGACCAGGAAAGAGATCTAGGCATCATAGTGGATAATACTTTGAAATCCTCGGCTCAGTGTGCTTTGGCAGTCAAAAAAGCAAATAGAATGTTAGGAATTATTAGGAAGGGAATGGTTAATAGAATGGAAAATGTCATAATGCCTCTGTATTGCTCTATGGTGAGACCGCAGCTTGAATACTGTGTACAATTCTGGTCACCGCATCTCAAGAAAGATATAGTTGTGATGGAGAAGGTACAGAGAAGGGCAACCAAAATGATAAAGGGAATGTCACAGCTCCCTTAAGAGGAAAGACTAAAGAGGTTAGGGCTGTTCAGCTTGGAGAAGACAGCTGAGGGGAGATATGATAGAGGTCTTTAAAATCATGAGAGGTCTAGAATGGGTAGATGTGAATTGGTTATTTACTCTTTCGGATAATAGAAGGACTAGGGGGCACTCTGTGATGTTAGCAAGTAGCACATTTAAGACTAATCGGAGAAAGTTCTTTTTCACTCAACGCACAATTAAACTCTGGAATTTGTTGCCAGGGGATGTGGTTAGTGCCGTTAGTGTAGCTGGGTTTAATAAACGTTTGGATAAGTTCTTGGAGAAGTCCATTACCTGCTATTAATCAAGTTGACTTAGAAAATGGCCACTGCTATTACTAGCATCAGTAGCATGGAATAGACTTAGTTTTTGGGAACTTACCAGGTACTTGTAGCCTGGATTGGCCACTGTTGGAAACAGGATGCTGGGCTTAATGGACCCTTGGCCTGAACCAGTATGGCAATGTAAAAAAAAAAAAAAAAAGCCAATGCCTTATCTGTCTCTTTGGAGATCTCCACACCAAGGGAAGAAAAGATCCATCTCCATGTCAGGAACTCTTAATTTCTATTGCTGACAATGTATGAAATAGATGCATATCTGAAATATTCCCTGTTCAATTAAACATGTACGTATATTCAAATTATCTTCACAATTTCCTGCGATACATGCACCTTGTAAAATATACAAAACGGTGCTCATTCTGGCGGTAATGTTTAGAGCGGCGCACGGGTGCACATGTGCATGCGTGTGTTCGTCAGCCCACACTCAGGGATGCGGCTTTTTTATAATATATGCACATATGTGTGCACATTTTATAAACTACCCTGGATGCGTTTTAAGCGAGCTTGTGCCTGTGCATGCAAATGCTGTTTCTACCAAGTAAGTGGGGGGGATTTTAGTAGACACGTGCGCTGATGCTATTACCAGTTTTCCCATTCGCCCAGGTAAGGGATAGGACTTCCAAATCCCCCTAGTTTAAAAGCCTCCCTTCTCCCCTGTTAGCCCGACCCTTAAAACCCCGCCAGCCTATTGATCTTTATTTTATGACTTAGATATCCTTCATAGACGGTGCACACGCTGATTTAAAATTGAAATCCAGGAACACCCCATTCCCAGCCCGGACCACACCCCAGCCCCGCACGTACTGGGGCTGCTTTTAAAACTCTGCTCAGCCCGCGCTGGCCAAAATCTTTGCATATCTCCCGGTTTTGGCGTGCATTGGCCTTTTTAAAATTCACCTTTAAGATGGTAACTTTCAAACTGGGGCACATGCGTCACCTGCACGCAGAGTCGCAGCCATTTTAGAACATGCTCGTGGGTATGGGCGCACGTTATAACATAGTCTGGTTGCATGCTTATGTGCACCTAATTTTAAGTGGGCACGAGTATGTGCTCGCAAATCCCGCTTCTACCACGTAAATTGGGTTGTTTGTTTTTTTTTTAAAGGGCGCATGCCAGCACCATTCCCAGTTTTAGCAGTTTGTCCCCAGTTTGCCCAGTTAAAAGAAAGGTCCTGCAAACCCCCCTCTGGTTTAATAGCCTTCGCTCCCCCCCCGGTTAGCTCTGACCCTTAAAACCCCACAGATCTGCCTAGAATATTTTGTTTTATTTTTTATTTATTGAGTTTTATGTACCGTCATTCGGTTTCGCCATCATAACAGTTTACAAGTTTCGATGGATAAAAATGTTAAAAGGTTAGTAGAGGCATTAACATACAGAATTCACTTATAGAATTAGTAAAGTTGCAAATGAAATTCTTGAAGTTGCAAGAGGTTACATGGTGGGGTTAAGTATAAAGGTTACCAAGGCTGGGGGGAGTGGACATTTCGGTCCAGTGTTATGGTATGTTGTGGGGAGGATGTGTAGGTGTCATTGGGTGTTTTGGTAGGCTTTGGTGAACATCCAGGTTTTACGTTCCTTTTTGAAGGTTTTTGAGTTTGGTTGAGTTCTTAGTTCCATGGGGAGGGTGTTCCAGAGTTTGGGGCTTCCAAGGGATATGGCTCTTTCAAGAGTTGAAGTTAGTTGTTTGGATCGAATAGGTGGGATTTTCAGAAGGCCTTTGTTGGTTGAGCGGAGGTTTCGTTGTGGCGTGTGGATTTTTATTGTTGTACTTAACCAGTTAGTTCGCTCTTCATGTATTATTTTGTGTAGTATGGTCAGTATTTTGTAATCTATTCGAAATTTTATTAGAGCCAATGTAGTGCTATAAGAATTGGAATAATATGTTCCTGCTTTTTTGTTCCTGTGAGGATTCTGGCTGCTGTGTTTTGTAAGATTTCGAGTGGGCGGATGGTGGAGAGTGGTAAGCCAAATAATAAGGAGTTACAATAGTCCAGGTTGGAGAAAATGAGTAGTTGTAGGACTGTTCTGAAGTTGTCTGGAGTAAGGAAAGGTTTTAATCATCTTAGAGAATAGCCACTGCCATTAGCAATGGTTACATGGAATAGACTTAGTTTTTGGGTACTTGCCAGGTTCTTATGGCCTGGATTGGCCACTGTTGGAAACAGGATGCTGGGCTTGATGGACCCTTGGTCTGACCCAGTATGGCATTTTCTTATGTTCTTAGTGTTAGTAGTTTGTGGTATCCTTCCTTAATTTTATTTGTGATGTGGTTCTTGAAGGATAGTTCACTGTCGATGATAACCCCCAAAGTTATGAGCATGAGTGACAGGGGAAATTGTTGTCTTTTGGTTCTCTAAGTTGAGTGGTGGTGGGGGTGATGGGGTGTTTTTTCTATCCAGGATAATTATTTCTGTCTTTTCGATGTTTATTATGAGTTTCATGTTGGTTAATAGTTGCTTTATTTTGGTGAGATGAGACTTTTTTTTTGTAGGTTTCTTCCAATGTATTATGGATTGGGATTAGTATTTGGATATCGTCCGCATATAGGAAGTGGGTAAGCCCAAGATCAGTTAGAAAGTGACAAAGCGGGCAGCTGAGCCTGGGCGAGGTGAAAAACCTATCCGGTGAGAACGAGTAAAGATCTTGAATTTCCCGCCCCTTCTGACGTCATCCGAGGGGACCCAGCGCCTACAAAAGCGGCGCTGTGAGACGCTTGGGCTGCAGCTGAGCCTGGGCGAGGTGAAAAACCTATCCGGTGAGAACGAGTAAAGATCTTGAATTTCCCGCCCCTTCTGACGTCATCCGAGGGGACCCAGCGCCTACAAGAAGCGACGCCTCACGGCGCACCGCAGCCGCCGGTGCACCGCCAAAGCCGCGCGCGCCTAAGGGGCACGCGCGGCTTTGTCCGGCTTAGTCCGGAGTAGGACGGTTTAGGCGGACACCTATCGCACACCTCAGCTGTCACAGAGGCTCATATAATCACAGCGGATTGGTATATAAGCGTCTCCTGCTTTGACTGTTTCTAAAATATTTATGCCTCCTAAACGTAAAGGGAGGATAAGGGTTTACCCCCCCGGCACCCCTCCCATCTCCTATACAGCAGGAGATTGTACGCTATATGACCAATACTGCCTTGAAAACTCCAGTAACCAAGGACTCTGCAGACTCAGTGAATTTGGGAGAAAACACTGGGTTAATAGACGAGGCTTCACTGAGTCCAAATCAAAGGCCACCACCAATGCAGAGAGGAAGTGAGGCCTCACCTGGGAGCAGCATGGAGCAGACAACATCTATTGGGACTAAGGTAAACTTGGTCGATTCTGCTGGGAGCCCTGCAGCTACGGAGGGGGTTGGTAGTGAGACAACAGATTATCTGATGCCTCGCCCAACTCAATCGGCCGAAACTGGAGGGGGAAATGCTGTGACCGGGGGAGAGGCAATAGAGATCATAACGCCTCCACAAGTGGTGACGCTAGAATTGTTGTGGGAGTTAATGACAAAAATGAATGGGAATATGCAAGGGCTGGAGAAAAAGATAGATAGCATGGCAGGGAATAACTTTCAGGAAGTGACAGAGATAAAAGAGGAAGTTAAGAAAAATGCCGATAGAATTCAAAAGTTAGAAGATTCAGAGAAAAAGAACCAGGAGTTTCAAGCTATAGTAGCTAAAGATAGGGAATATTTGTTTAGAAGATTGGAAACCTCTGAAAATAACTCCAAACGATTAAATCTAAGATTGATAAATTTCCCTAGGGTGGTTGGACAAGTTCCTAAGGAAACCTTACATCAATTTTTTCAGGAAGCTTTGTTATTCTCCTTAGAGGAACTACCTGTAATTAGTGTATGTTATTTTTTACCTAAAAGAAACCCAGTAGTAAATACTTTGGAGTTACCTTTTCAAGGAAACCTCTCGAATTTTTTGGAGAACTCTGAAAGGGTAATAGATAGGGGGGTATTATTAGTTACCTTTCAAAATTTTCTAGACCTAAATAAGGTAATGAGGAAATATTTTTCAGCTTACCCTATATCCTTTTGTGACAATGTGGTAAAAATTTTTCCAGACTTATCTTATGCTACACAGCAAAAAAGAAAAAAGAGTTCTTGACCTACCGGCAGGAGGCGATTAGTATGGGTTTTTCCTATGTCCTGAAATTTCCCTGCAAATGCATGTTAAAAAAAGAGCAAGATATGTTTGTATTTTTTCTACCCGAGCAATTAAAAAATTTCATCGAGCAAAGAAGATTAGTTACATCTTCCCCACTGTCTAGTGTGTAGATAAAATATATATTCAAGAGTTAGCTGTGAATATGATGTATAGAAGTATTATCTTATTTTCCTTAAATTTGCTCCCATATCTGAGCCTCTGTTTGAAATTAGATGTTGGGTAAATATTTCCATTTGATGATGAAAATAATAAGGAGAAAGATGTTGAAATAATTGTTTGAGTGAATTACTATGAGATTTTATTATTATTTCTGTAAGTAATGTGTAAAATCAATAAAGATATAAATTACAAAAAAAAAAAAAAGAAAGTGACAAAGCGGAAGAAGGTATATTTTAAAAAGCATCATGGATAGTGCAGAGCCTTGGGGAACACTGGTGTTTAGGTTAATTTCTTTGAGAGGGTATTATTTATTATTACCTGGTAGCTTCTGTGTGATAGATAGGACAAGAACCATTGTAGAGTTTTCCCAGTTAATCCTATTTCAGTCAAACAATCCATAAGGATTGTGTGGTTTACAGTATCAAATGCGGCTGATAGGTCTACACGTCCTCAATAGCAGAGGTAAAGTTACGTGGCAGGGTACATCTGCGTGCGCCAAGGCGCACATCTCTGGTGCGTGCTCCAAAACATGTCCCCACCCCTTTTGGGAAATTTTGAAGTTGCACACGTCACGGCATTTACACGCATATCTGGCTGTTCTTTATAATACAGTCTGGCTCTTAAAATTCGCTATAAGAACATGCAGGTCAATTTAGCGATTTAAAAACTCGAGATCTGAAAGTTTTCTAGATTGCTTCCCTTAAAAGTAAAGCTAAAAATGTGCAATGAAAGTTGCCAGATACATAGTCCCAGATCTGAGACATGCCCTTCATCTTGAGTGAGACCTAACTAATTTCTAATGCTAATTCATGCCCACATGATTGGCCTGATGACCTACAATATTGTGTATCATTTGACTATTTTCACATGAAAGTCTAAGATACAATTCCTAAAGGTCAATAGACCTTAATATCTACATAGTTATATATTTCATTTGGTTTAACGTAGTGTTACTAAAAGCATGTTTGACAATTCATTTGGCAATCTTTAAAATGTAACCTATTCTTTCTAGCTTTGATTTCATTCTTGAGGCAAAGTAAGTGTCTGAACTCCTAGGGCCTTTTCCCTATTTTGTACCTATGGCAAAATTTGTGTTTAAATTAACCCCTGAATGAGCTCCTCCCACTCAGCCTCTCCCTAACTCCAGTGAGGCTCAAATTAAAATATTGGGTCTGCTGTGCCATGCTGCTTACCATCAACCCAAGGTATAAATACAATATCACCTGAAGAGCTAAATTAGATTTTGAAAAATGAGTACAGGCTGGGAACCTGTTTTCTTCCCAGACAACAAAAATAGATGAAACAAAAAATATGCAGATAAAAAAAATCAAAACAAATCAAAATCGATGAATACAATTTGGTATTTTGGCTTATGTAATAAATCGGTGTTTCCCGCCACCCGGTCAGACTCCAGCATATGTAGGGTCCCCACTGAGATCCCTACAAAGGTGTGGCCTTGTAGAAAGAGAAGAAGAGAGGAGCGCACCCCCTGTGCCAGAGCACCCCCATGCGAGGCTGCTGCACTGGTGCTTTCCTGGGTCTAGAGAAGACAGAAACCCCCTAAAGCACTTGTGGATTTCTGTGCTGAACGCCTGCGAGAGAGAGGAGTGACTTCCGCTTGCCTTTTGCCTGGAGAAATCCCAGGCTTAAGTTAGTGGGAAGCGGATTTGTGAAGACTTATTTTACCTTTTGAAGCAAGAGAAGATGCCTTATTTCGGATCTTCAGTTCAAAGGCAGTTTTCCCACACTCCCTTTTGCCTTGGGAAGTGGTTTATTTCTCTCCTGATTCACTCGTAAGATTTCTCCTTGCCCTATGTTTTCTATTACGATAAAAAAAAAACCTAAGTATGCGCTTTCATGTTGCTTATCAAGCGGCCTTTCACATATTCTCACTGCTTCTTTTTTTTTTTATCCCAAATTTGGAATTTCCAACAAAACCATTACTCTGTGTCCTTTGTGTACCTCACAGGCCACGCAAACCTAATTATCGTGCGGTCGAAATTATCCGTCTCCTGAAGCATTTCACTTTCTTCCATGAAAAAAGAACGGGAAGTGCCTTCAGGACGTGCCCCACAATGGTAATCTGTTTCTCCCTTTCGTGTACCTGGCGGATATGACTGACTGAAATTTGTCTTTACCAGTGCAAACAGCAAACACTAAATGCTAAACCTGCAAACGAGGGTTTGAAATTAGTGACATTAAAAAAAACCTCGTAACGCTGATTTCCAGAACACCACTGGCATTGGGTTTCTCCTACCTTTAAATCTCCATAAGATAATTCTGCCACAAGGTTAGCAATAATCTTCAGAGGGTTAGCCGTGTTAGCCTGGTGCAGCAAAAAATGACAGGTGGCACCTTACAGACTAACGAGGCATGAGCTTTTGAGGACAGCGTCTGCTTCGTCCGATGTGGACAAGGCTGAAGCAACAGTCATTGAAACATTAGCATAGTGTGTCCTTTACCTGCACCTACCTGTTCAAAGCCATTTCTGCACACAAACGGGTGCTCTAGAATTGGCCTGGGCTAGGAGTGCACAAAAGTACATGCACAGCCCAGTTTCGTGCACACTTTGACATGCACTGACAACGGAAAGGGGACAGATTTAGGACAGCGTTGCAACCTAGACGCATGCATTTAGATTGTGAAAACGATGCCCATAAGTTACCCCGCTCAAGTTACACCCTGCTTGGCACAAGCGTCACTTTCTACAAGGTGAATTGTGTGCCTGCTCAACCAATTACCCGATGCTTTTCATAGCTAACTTATGCGTACGTTCACGTTAAGCACAGACTGTAAAGTCTGTGTGTCCTATGTTCATGCAGACTTTACTGCAATGTGGGCTGTTATGAAATCACCCTCTAACTAAAGGAGTATCTAGAGCTAGAGAGCCAAAAGTAGTTTTTTTACACACCTCCATGGTATGAAGAATAGGAGCCAGAATGAACAGAGGTCAAATTCATAGAGCAAACTGGAACACGGATAGGTTTTATTTTTAATGAAATTGTGTATACTCATATACCAGCAAAGTTCATGTCTTATTACAAAGCTGTGCAATTATACTGTGTTTTAAAAAAGTGGTTATATATTAAAGTGGTAATGTTCTGCTAAATACCTCCTACAAATCATTCCTTGTTAATCCCTGATACTTTCATTAGCCTAAATTTTATCTTCCCATTAATCGTACTACTTTAACAGAAAGCCAGTCAGTACTGTAGTGCATTAATGAATAAAACCAAGCAAATTAACACACATTTATCAAATTTTAAACACCTTTATCAAAACTGCAATTGTGCTCACATTTAGGAGTAATACATTATATGTTAATTACATTTTGACTGTAATAAGTTTCCTGGAGGTGTTAACTGAAGTTCAGGATCAATGATACACAGAAGTGCATCAACAAAGGCGCGTTAAAGCTGCAAAGATCTCAGCCAACCAGAAAGCAAATGTTGCTTACCTGTAACAGGTGTTCTCACAGGACAGCAGGATGTTAGTCCTCACATATGGGTGACATCACAGAATGCAGCCCAATCACGGAACACTTTTGTCAAAGTTTCTAGAACTTTGACTGGCACCTACTGGGCATGCCCAACATGGCACTAAACCTGCAGCCAGCAGGGTTCCCCCTTCAGTCTTGTTTAAAAGCTACAGGAAGTGCCGAAAAATAAAATAAGAAACGTAACGAACCCAACACCATGGGGTGGCGGGCAGGTTTCATGAGGACTAACATCCTGCTGTCTTGTGAGAACACCTGTTACAGGTAAGCAACATTTGCTTTCTCACAGGACAAGCAGGATGGTAGTCCTCACATATGGGTGAGTACCGAGCTGAGAATGTCCGAGTATGCGCCAAATGTACCCAGTTGTGCAAGACAGTAGGACTGGGGTTGAATTTGGCGGAGGGCATCCTGAACCCTAACGGGCAGGCGGAAGGGTGTTGGTACGTCAAGTTGTAAAAAGGTTGCGCAAGACAGACTGGCCGAAGATGGAATCTTGTCTTCCGGCCTTGTCTAAGCAATAACGGGCTGTAAAGGTATGGAGAGAACTCCAGGTAGCAGCCCTGCAAATGTCAGGAAGCGGCACTTAGTGTAGGTGCGCTACTGAAGTCGCCATGGCCCTCACAGAGTGTGCTTTAACACGGTCTTGAAGTGGAATGCCTGCTTGCTGATAGCAAAAGGATATGCAGTCCGCCAACCAGGAAGAGAGAGTCTGCTTACCCACAGGCTGCCCCAATTTGATGGAATGGAAAGAGACAAACAATTGAGAGCTTTTCCTGTGGGCAGCTGTACGGTCTAGATAGGAAGCTAGACCCCGTTTACAGTCAAGGGTATGCAGAGCCTGTTCTCCTGGATTGGAATGGGGCCTGGGAAAAAAAGTAGGTAGTATAACGGATTGATTGAGATGAAACTCCGATACTACCTTAGGTAAGAACTTAGGGTGAGTGCGGAGTACTGCCCGCTCCTGCAGAAGTTTAGTGTAAGGCGGATAGGTAACTAGAGCCTGTAACTCAGTAACACAGCGAACAGAAGTGATTTCCAAAAGGAAAATCACTTTCCATGTGAGATAGCGAAGATCACAGGAATGGAGAGGCTCGAATGGTGGTTTCATGAGCCGACCCAAAACCAGGTTGAAGTCCCAAGAAGGGGCCGGGGGATGCAGTGGAGGCTTGAGGTGGAGCAAGCCCTTCAGAAAACGTGTTACGAGGGGCTGTACTGAAATAGGAATGTCCCCAATACCTTTATGGAAGGCGGCTATCGCACTGACATGCATTCTGATGGAGGAAGTTTTTAGACCTGATTCTGACTACTGCCAGAGATAGTCTAGAAACTTCGTGATGGGACAGGTAAAGGGGTCAAGGGATAGAGAAGAACACCATGACTTAAACCTGTTCCATTTGTAAAGGAAGGATTTTCTCGTGGAAGGCTTCTGCGAAGCAATCAGGACACAGGAAACTGGTTCCGAAAGGTTGAGTGGCTGAAAAATTAACCTTTCAACATCCAGGCCGTCAGGGACAAGGCTTGAAGATTGGGGTGGCGTAGGCACCCGTTGTTTTGAGTGATCAGAAGCGGGTCCTTTCCCAAGGGAATGTGCCTGCGAATGGAGAGATCCTGAAGTATTGGAAACCACATTTGGCGTGGCCAGTGAGGTGCTATCAGAATTATGGTTCCCTTGTCCTGACATAACTTCACGAGAGTCTTTGAGAGAAGTGGGAGGGAATGCATATAGGAGACCGGTCGCCCATGAGAGGGAGAACGCATCTCTTGGCTGAGAGTGTTGGCTGCAAGTGAGAGAGCAAAAGTTCTCTACTTTGCAGTTTTGAAATGTCGCAAAGAGATCTATATGACGGTAACCCCATTGTTGGAAGATCGAGCCCACCACTGAGGGGTTGAGAGACCACTCATGTAGCTGAAAGGTGCGACTCAGCATGTCTGCCAACACATTGTCCACTCCTGGCAAGTAGGTGGCTCTGAGGTATATCGAGTGGGAGAGGGCCTCCGCCCATATCCGTGAAGCTTCCTGACACAGGTAGGAGCCCGTCCCTCCCTGTTTGTTGATGTACCACATGGCCACCAGGCTGTCCGTCTGAATTAGGATGACTTGATTGGACAGGCGATCCTGAAATACCCTGAGAGCATATCTGATTGCTCGAAGCTCCAGGAAATTTATTTGGTGTTTGGCTTCCTCTGGAGACCAAGATCCTTGTCTCTGCAGTTCGGCCACATGGGCTCCCCAGCCGAGGTTGGAAGCATTGGTGGAGAGAATTATTTGAGGGTCTGGAGCCTGGAAGGGCAAGCCTTGGCGGAGTTTGATGTGATTTTTCCACCAAGCTAGAGACTGACGGAGTGAGTCGGTGATGTGGACAATGGTCGACAGGGGCTGAATGGATTGAGTCCATTGTGACCTTAGAGTCCACTGTATGACTCTCAAGGCGTGCAGTCGTGCGGTGCTGTGACTGTAGCTGGTGTGCGAGAGAAACGAGAGTGAGAGCTCGCTGTCGAGGCAGAAAAGCTTTTGCTTGCAAGGTGCCCAAGTCTGCCCCTATGAATGATAAAGTTTGAGATGGGACTAAGTAGGATTTGTCGTAGTGGACGAGAAATCCTAGCAAAATCAGAGTATGTAGGGTAAGATGTAGGGACGACAGAGCAGTTTGCTGAGTGGGAGCCCTAATCAACCAATCGTCTAGATAGGGGTAGACGTGAACACCTTGAGTCCTGAGGAAGGCTGCAACTACTACTATGAGGCATTTTGTGAAGACTCGTGGTGCAGATGCTAGGCCGAATGGAAGCATTGATAGTGCTTGGGGTCTACCAGAAATCTCAGGTATCTGCGATGAGATGGAGTTATCGCAACATGTGTGTATGCGTCCTGAAGGTCTAGAGAGCAGAGCCAGTCTCCTCTTTGCATAAGAGGAAGAAGAGAACCCAAGGTTACCATTTTGAACTTTTCTCGATGGAGGTATTTGTTGAGGGCGCGTAGGTCCAGAATTGGACGAACACCTCCCGATTTTTTGGGGATTAGAAAGTACCAGGAATAGAACCCAAGGCCGTGCTGAGAGTAGGGTACTGGTTCTATTGCCTTGGCCTGGAGGAGGAGGGAGACCTCCTGTTCCAGGAGGATGGAGTGGTTGGATGTTCTCCACGTCGGTAGAGGTGGGGAGTCTGGTGGAATAGAGAGAAAGTTCAGATGATAACCTTGAGTGATTATTGCCAAGACCCACTGGCCTGAGGTGATTGAGTGCCACCTGTTGTTGAAATGGCACAATCGACCTTCCACTGGTATCTGTGGCAATGGAAGCTGGCTGCTGCTCCTTATGCAGGAGTCAAAAACCGGAAGCAGGGCCCAGCTGAGGAGCTGCTTGAGGCTTTTGTTTTCGTAGTTGATGAGACTGGGTTTTTTGGAAAGGTCTCGTAGAACGAGTTCTAGATGGTGGTGGGTAGGATTTCTTCGGACGGAAGAATGACTTCTTAGCGTCCTTTTGGAGAGGCTGTTTTGAGGAATACTCAGAAGGCATCAGAGAGAGCTGTCTCAGGGTCTCATGATGGTCCTTGAGTTCTACCACCGTCCATTGAATCTGCTCACCAAACAGATTGTCTCCTATACAGGGCAGGTCGGATAATCTGTCCTGTACTTCAGGGTGAAAATCCGAAGACTTGAGCCAGGCCCATCTTCTTGCCGAAATAGCAGCTGCAGATACCCTGGTAGCAGTGTCAAAGATATCGTAAGATGACCTTATCTCATGCTTGCCTGCTTCAAAGTCCTTGTTCACTAGGGTTTGAAGTTGATCTAGGAACTGTTGAGGCAGGGAGTCTGTCAATTCTTGTATCTACTTAAATAAGACCCTGTTGTATTGGGTCATATAGAGCTGATAAGAGGCAATTCGGGAGTTGAGCATTGAGCCCTGGAAGACACTGCGACCAATGGCATCTAGAAATTTCTGCTCCTTGCCTGAGGGAAAGGAAGAGTGGGGTTTTGATCTCCTTGCCCTCTTTTGGGCCGATTCTACAACCACAGATTGGTGATCCAACTGAGGGTTTTGAAAACCTGGGGCTGACTGTACCAAATAAGTGGTGTCAGCCTTCCTGATGACTGGATCTCCTCAAAAAGAACTGGGTGTTCCCAGTTCTTTTTGAGGAGATCCAGAAGAACATGGTGAATAGGGATGGAGGTTATTTCCTTGGGAGCATCCAGGAATTGCAACAGCTCCATCATTTGATGCCTGTCATCTTGTTCGGTCTGCAATTGGAAGGGAACCAATTCAGACATCTCCTTCACAAAATTTATGAAGGAAAGGTCTTCTGGAGGAGAACGCTTCCTGCTTTCAGTAGCAGAAGGTGGTGAAGGCAAGTCATCGGCGTCTGGTGAAGAATCATCAGTCCAGGTATCATCAGGATCAGCACCTGTCCCTCTAGGAACCAGAGGGGGACAGGGCGGAATTCCTGAAGTCCAGGTCTAAGCTCTGAAGGAATTGAAGGAAGAACTGGAGGCACCGATAAAAGCATCAAAGGCACCGATGCAGGCATCGAGGGCATGGATGGATCGGTGGCGGACGCATCGGCATCGATGGCTGAGGCATCGGTAAGACTCCCGATGGAGGGGTGCAGAACAGTGTTTCTCCTCCCGATGACAAAGTAAGAGGAGAGGGCACCGGAGCCATCGGTGACCCGGGATCCATCAGTGGAAAAGCGGCAATAAGCGCTTCCATCCTCGAGAGCAACGGGGCCAACGCTGCCGGAATCAGGTCGGTGGTCGGCGCCACGATCGGCACTGGTGTCGGTGCCGGAGGAACTTGTAGTCGATGCATCGCCTTGTCGATGGCCTCTTGAACCATCTGGTCCAGTTCTTCAAGGAGACCTTGAGCAATCAGCCCCGGCTCCGGAAGGGGAGAAGGAGGCAGAGGCATAGCCGGAGGGACCATCGTTAAAGGCGGAGTCGCAGCTCCCGATACCCATCCGGGTGAAAGTTGCCTCGGTAACCCAGTCGCAGAAAAGGTCGGTGCCTTTTGTGGACGGGGTTTCTTAGACAGCGGCTCGGACGATGGCGAGGTCGATGATGTTGCACCCTCGATGGTCCGAGACTTCCGATGTCAATGGCAATATCTGTCTCTATGATCCCCTCGGTCCTGACGGGGAGGGAGTTGAAGGCCGAGAAGTCAATGCCGGACAGTCACCGGCCGGTGGTCGATACTGGCACGAAGTGGACGGTGCCGGTTCTGACGATGTCGATGCAATTGATGGCGTCGGGGTTTGAGCACGGAAGAGAAGTTCCATCTTCTCCATTCTGGCCTTGTGACCTTTTGGTATCATTAGGGCACATTTGGTGCAGGTCAGGACATCGTGCTCACATCCAAGACACATTAAACAGACCTTATGAGGGTCTGTTATGGACATGATGCAGTTACAATCTGGGCACCGAAGGAACCCAGACGCCATGGCCTTGAAATATTTGAGCCACGGTACGGTCAACAGCCAGTAGGCCGTGAGGGCCAAACTCGACGGGAATCGACCAAAAACGGGTTAAAAAAAAAACTTACCGGAGTACCGCAGCTTGAAAAAGTTGGAGGGACCCCTGTGCGGTAAGAAAGTTATCAGTAATTCCGTGAGGAAAATTCCTGTCAGGATTCTCTGCGGAGCTCCTTAACCGTGTGGCTACTGCTGCGCGGAAAAAAGAAGACTGAAGGGGGACCCCTGCTGGCTGCAGGGTTAGTGCCATGCTGGGCATGCCCAGTAGGGGCCAGTCAAAGTTCTGGAAACTTTGACAAAAGTGTTCCGTGATTGGGCTCCATCCTGTGTTGTCCCCCATATGTGAGGACTACCATCCTGCTTGTCCCGTGAGAATAAATGCTAAATGTGAGTAGTTCATGTCTTAGACATTCTGCGTAATCCTTATCTGGGTTATTTGTAGGGTAGCGGTAATTGGACTGACATAAGAATTATGGTCCCGAGATTTCAGGACCACACAAGCTCCTTCTTCAGATCAAGTCATCAGCAGAGACCTTTGTGGTTCTGAAAGCCCAGAGACAGCATCATCCCTTCTTATTTTGGTCCAGAGAAAAATATCAGAGCCTGCAACGATTCCAGTATTCTCAGACCCTGGTGTGACCACTTAGATGTCTGCATATTATTCCTTTTTTCATTTTGCTCCTGAGGCAAAAGGAATCACTTGATATTTCAGATACTCCAACCCCTCCCTTGCTTAGATGCGGTAACCATTACGGATCTGAATAAACCCGGAATGAGGCTGTGCATCAATATTCTAACTAGACCTACATGATGATTATATCTTAAAAATCCAGATCAGAAGGGGGTGGGGAAAAAAAAAACATTCAAAAAAGAGCACAACATTTTTACTAAAAAAAAAAAAAAAAAAACCAAACTAGAAATGAAAGGTTTGTATTAAAAAGGAAATGTGATCTTAAAGGAAAAAAACAGGATGTTCCATGTGTAATAAAAACAAGCATGTCACAAACCATGCCAAATCACATGGGATTAAATTATCAGGGCAGAACAATACCCACGAGACAATTATGTAATTCATGGAAAGGTTTATTTAACATGGCAGGTGAGAAACACAGCGTTCACATTTAAACAAAGAGAGATTCCAAACTGCAGCTTCTTTCTGCATTTTTAAATCTCATTTCCATCTTCTAGGTGCCTACACACAATATTTGCTCTGTGATTTTTTTTATTATTTTTTTTTTTTTTTTTTACAGGGGGTTCCTCTATATCAATCTGCAAAGAAACTAATTTCAAGACCTTACAGGAGGGCATGGAAAACAGGGCTAATCTTCAAGAATGGAGACGAGAAGGGGGAAAAAAAAAAAAAAAGCGTAGAGGGTGGCTGATGTTTCAAAGGGGAGCGTTTATTGTTTTCAGTATCAAAGCACGTTGGCGCGCTCGATATGATTAGTTATCAGTCTCAGTTATCAAAACCCGCTATGAAATAAAACATTTACACAGTTATGCTTCACTGATGTCAGCTAGGGGAGCAAGAACATCTCTAGGAGGGTGGGTAATTGATGTGTAAATCAGGGCTCAATCACTCCTTAACAGGAATGGTCCCGCTGAAAATATGCTTGTTGAACACTGCTGCATAGAGGCGTGCTGACAATGTGAAAAAGGAACAATGAATCAAGATAGGACTTATTTGGGTTGGTTTTTTTTAAAGTGATAATAACTGGCAATTTGTGCAATTTTCTGTTCAATAGTGTACATCTGTCAGAAATATTTAGATGCACACCCTGGATCATAATATTCCGATCAACCTATTTCTGTGATGATTTGCTGTTTTTGTTTCATTAGGATGCTTGGGGGACATTTGTTAGAGATGGTTAAAGACTGAGATTAAAGGAACGCATTCATCATCTATAAGCAGGTACACGGAAACAACAATTGGTGATTGTAATTTGGTTAACAATGTGTATTCAAGTCGTGGTTTAAACAGCTATTATAATCATCTTGTCAGCTTACATTTTCTAATTCAGGAATGGAATGGCAATAAGTGAAAAACACAGTACTATAAAACAACAACAACAACAACAAAACAGACAACTGTGATATTCTAAAGCTAAGTTAGTAATGGTGCAAATTTGTACTTCAATAATAGCAGCTTCTTAAATGTATCACGAGAGTTGGCTCCTCCCCAGCACTGTCTATAATCCTATCTAGGTGATGCGTGAGGTCCGCCACCTTCGCACCCAGGCAGGCAAATTTCCAGGCGACCCTCCCGCCCACCAGCCACCCAGCTATCTACATTTCTAATAATCGAATCACCATCGACGACGGCCGACCTAATCCTTCCCTCCTGGGCAGTAGCACACCCTCGGTGCGAGAGGTCAATGCACCACCTGGAGAGCAGGTCCTTGCCTCAGGATCACTTCCCTACTACACTAGGGTGATGTTTCATAGGCCAAGCCGAAAAGAAAAGCATGTCGAAGCAGCATTGTCCGAATTAGCAAGGCTGCTCACCTCGTAAAAATGTTGCTAGCAGTAATTTGGTTATGGGTTTGAATGTAAATATTACTACCCTTGACATAAGGTTTGGGGGTAACCAGCCTGGAGCTGCAGTTACTACCATAAGAAGCTTGCCGGGCAGACTGGATGGACCATTTGGTCGTTTTCTGCGATCATTACTATGTTACTATATATGTTATATTATATGGATTACAAACTGAAAATATTTCCCGTGCGGGAAATTCATCAGCACGGCTTAGCACAAGGTAAATGAGGCTCCTGAGCCATGGAGCTGTGAGAGAAAGGTGACCTACTCTGTCAGGGAGGTTACTGTGCCTATCCCCAGGACTGTGCTGAAGGAGAGAATCCTTTTGGGAAAATAATGAGGCAAGTTTTCAGAGACCTGCCTGTGGGGTGTGTGTGTGTGTGTGTGTGTAAAACTGGCACATAAGAAGCCCCTGGGCACAGTAAGCACATTTTCAGAAAAATGGGAGTGCCTGCATACTGTGGCTGCCTCATGGAAAGGTTTGCACGTACAGAGAAGGTGCTTCGAGCGTAGGGTTTGAAAGTACAATGGAGTAGGCGTACACGCCATCAAACATGCCTGCAGGCTTTTACACCTGCTAATCAGATCAAAGGAATGAAACCTGACTTCTCATTTGTCCGTGATTTTTGGGTGGGAGATCTGGAACACGTGGTGGGAGGATGTGGAGCAACTAGTCTGGGTCAGACCTCGCTCCTGGCAGGGATTTGTAGTCATCGGGAAGTGGGGGCGGGGCGAGGGGGGGTTGGAGATGCAGGGGTGGCTGTACACTTCGTTGGTGTACAGATTTTACACCAAGGAAGTAGATAAAAGGCCCAATAGGGCTTCTTTAATAAGAGAGAGGAAATCAGGCCATAGGCCCCTTTAATTCTTTTTTTTGTTTTGGGCCAAAGCACTGCTTAGCCGGATGTCTTTTGAAGATATGCGGATAAGTAGCAAGTTATCTGGCCACTCAAGGCTGGATCACTTAAAAACCTGAACGTCTATATGCAAACTTAGCCGTTTAGGTTTTAAGTTATCTTGCTCGTGTAGCTGGATAACTTTATTCAATGGGCTGACTATACGGGACAGGTTATCCGCCTAACCTTGACCGGCTAACTTGTCCATTAAAGAGCCTACTAAATATTGGCCTATTAGTTGTTAAAATCTCCAGAGCAGGGCTGGCTTGATGGCTTGCTGTAAATACTGGGCACTACCCTGTGGGAAACCTCTGATTCTCAAGACCACCTTTTGCTGCTTGGCTCAGTCAGGTCAGGGCTAGGGATACTGTTGATGCAGTGCTCATAGCCACTGATGTAAGGGAGGACAAGAAATTATACAACACTAACTCCTACTGGCCAGACTCAGGGGTAGATTTTATAAATTTGCGCGAGCGCGTACTTTTCTTTGCGCACCAGGCGCGAACAAAAGTACGCTGGATTTTATAAGATACGCGCGTATCTTATAAAATCCGGGGTCGGCGTGCGCAAGGGGGTGCACATTTGTGCAACCTGCATGCGCCGAGCCCGGCGCGCGCTGCCTGTTCCCTCAGAGGCCGCTCCAAAATCAGAGCGGCCTCGGAGGGAACTTCCCTTCCGCCTCCCCTCACCTTCCCCTACCTAACCCACCCCCCTGGCCCTATCTAAACCCCCCCTACCTTTGTTGGCAGATTTACGCCTGCTTTCAGCAGGCGTAAATCTGTGCGCGCCAGCGGGCTCCTGGCGCGCCATCACCCGACCTGGGGGCTGGTCCGGAGGCCTCGACCACACCCCCGGGCCAGCACCATGCCCCCGTTCCTGCCCCAAACCGACCCCTGACCCCCGGACATGCCCCCTCCCCGCCCCTTTTACGAAGCTCCGGGACTTACACGCGTCCCGGGGCTGTGTGCGCGCCGGTGGCCTATGTAAAATAGGTGCGCGAGGGCCCTGCGTGCGTAAATCCGGCCGGATTTACGCGCGCAGGGCATTTAAAATCCGGCCCCATGTGTCTATCATTATTCCATTTATCACACTCAATAAAATCTCAGTGCGAGGGACAGCAAGATGAGGAACCGTCACTGTGATTGCTGGGCTAGGTGGGAATTGGTATATAGAAAGGGAGGTAAAAATGGAAGACAACCCGTAGACAGTTGTGAATAAAAGCTCATGGTAGCGTAGCCTCAACTGGGGCTGGTTTCCTTTTAAGATGCAAGGCCAAAGCAGCTGGAAGGCACTGTTAGTGCCCCCCGCCCCCACCACCACCAATGCGAGTGAAATGAATAATTTGATACTGGGGGCTGAATTTAATTTAACACAGCTATGGTCAGAGCCATAGGTGGCCTACGGCTGATATGGCCTCGGCCATAAGTGTCATCTCGAGGGGAGCACCGCTGTGCTCTCAAAACGTGGCTGAAAAGCCTCCCTTCCTCCTCCTCCCACTACAGCTCTTGGTCCTCAAGATTAGAGCCCTGCTGCTGCTGCGCATGCTCATGGCGTCCGCCCTCCCTTGAAGGGGCAAGAGGGCAAGCCAGGAGAACCATGGTGCCCAGCTGAGAGGCGAGGCCCGCACAAGTACTTCTCCTCCGCCCCCTGCAGTTAGAAGCAGCACGGAAGGATCACCATCAGCACTTTCCCCTTCCAGTCGGGAGAGCAGGAACATCAGCGCGGTGCACAGGCCCTTCAAAGAAGCTTCGGTTTCCCCTTCACCTCCTGCAGACAGGAGCCTGAGGTGCAGCGCATGGCCCTGCAATGCTGCATCATCGGCCTTCCCCCACCTACAGTCGGGAGCGGGAGAAGCAGAGCAGTGCCCGGGCCTCAGAAAGAAGCATCGGCCTTCCCCGGCAGTCAGGAGGAGGAGGAGAAGCGCGGCCAACTGATGAAGAAGCTAAATCATCCTCTCCCTCTCCACGAGCAGCAGGGCCAGAGGCTAGAGGAAGGTCTGATGGGCTGAGTGAAGAGGCTTTTGCTGCAGCTCCTTGGGTTTGGGCATGTGACTGAGCATGTGAGAGAGCGGGCACGTGTGTGTGACTTGAGTATGTGTGAGAGAGAGAACGAGAGCATGTGAATGTGTGTGACGAGTATATGTGTGTGTGAGAGAGAGAGAGAGAGAGTGTGTGTATGTGATTAAGTATGTGTGAGAGAAAGAGCGTGCATGTCTGTGTGGATGAACATATGATAGAGCAAATGTGTGTGTGAGTATGTATGACTAAGCATGTAAGAGAGAGAGCATGTGTGTGACAGCATGTAAGAGAGCAAGTATGAGTATGTGTGTGACTAAGCATGTGAGTGTATGTGACAGAGTGTGTGTGTGTGTGTGTCAGCGTGTGTGACTGAGCATAAGAAAGAGCATGAGAGTGTGTTTGCTACAATCCCTTACTCTACCCCTGCTAATCCATGACAGTCTCAGGGCAGCTAGAAACCAAAAGTTCCCAGGTATGAAAAGCTAGGGTTTAATTTTATCCTTATTTAAATTATTGGAATGGCTTCTTGAGATGTTTGTCTTTTATTTTTAGATTTTTTTTTATACTTGTATTTTAAGTTTGTAAACCGCACTGATATAATTATGATTTTGTGCTATAAAAGTGATTGTATAAATAAATACATCAATTAATAAATATACTATTTATGCTGTTTTGAAATTTTTTTTTATTGGTGTTTGAAAATTTATTAATTTTTAATGTTCTATTTGTCAGCTGTTCTGAAATATGTATTCTTTGTATCAATATGGTTTTACTATTATGATAAATAATTTATAATTCTTGATTTTATTGTTTGATGTTTTATGGAGGTATGGGCCTGTTTCTCTTTTTCCACTGTTGCACTGCATATTGCAGTTTCCAATTCAGTTCTTGTCTGCATGTTTCTATGGTATTTTTATTGTGGTGCTGAGGGTCTCACTGTGTTCTGCTTTGCTAATAGGAAGTGTTTGGATGTTTGTTACCTTTTAAGCAGCAGGACTGTTGCTGTTTGAGTGCTGGCAGTTAGTGCTGCTTTGGTATGGGAGTTTACTATATTGTAATAATAATAATTCAATTTACTCCTGGCTTTTTCAGGGTCAAGGCCACACCTAACATGCCACATAGGCCTAATACCATATCAGTTTCAAACGTCTGTTTTTACTTTTTTTGCAGGGTTTGCTGGTTGGTACCACAAGTGCATGTAAATACAATACATGTTGAAAGATATTTTTTAGTCTCAGAAGACTGTACTTAAATGTCCTTTTTCATAAAATCTTACTATAAATGCATAATTTATAACTGTGTGTGGGGAGAGTATAACCGAGGGTGGTAAGAGGCCGCCTGTGCTTCATGCTGTTGACTTTGCTCTTGCTAGAAAGCGGGAGCAAAGTGTACGGATGTGCCTGTAACCACCGGTCCAGCTGGCCCCCAGCTTTTCAAAGAAAAACTCCGTGGGCCGTTTCCCAGCCTTTTACGTTACCTTTATTGGTGGATAAGCCTGCTGATACTGACTCCTCTGATCTATCCGGGGCCGGATGTAACACGATGGATCCCACAGGCAGAGGACTCAGGGGCAAAGGATTTCCTCCTTCTCCTCCCCCTGGAGGGGAATCCACATTTTAGTGCATGTTCAGAATGTGACACCCAAGGCACATGCTTGTGTCGCCTACCCCTAAATCCAGTGGTGGATCACACGCATATACAGATATTTTCCGTGCTCAGGATGCCAACATTAGAAACCTACTGATTGATGCACGGATGCGAACCTTTTCATGGCTATCAGTTTTAGTGCGTACGCCATTTTGTACCCGGTTTAGAGTTGTAGCTATAGATTTTTATTAATAAATAAGGCTCAAGGCACCGGGATCCATGTATTGGCTCCGACTGAGCCCAAAAGAGCAGGAGGAAAGTGCCGCGTAAACATAAAAATTAAAGCCCCCTCCATGTCAGAGAGTCTCCCAGCTCGCGGCGTTGCATGTTCTGCTCACGGTGAGGGCCCATCTTTTTCACTTGGCCATGGCTCCCACGTGTGCCTGGCTGCGGCTCTGGACTCTCTGCCCGTGCCAGCCCTCCTAGCGTGACAAACGTTGTTCCCACACTAATTTGCTTAGAGCTAAAATTTGCTTGCGACTGTGCAGTTCCTACTTTAACATTTAACTTCCGATAGCTTAAACCTAGGGGCCAGGCGGCTCCCAGGAGAACATGTTGTGCACGTTCGGCGGGTCCTGCCCAGGGACGCGGCTACTTTATAACATACGTGCATTTGCGCGTGCGTGATATAAGATAGCCTGGCCGTGCGCATGTGTGTGCTCAATTCTAAGTGGGTGCACAGCTATGCGCGCAGAGGCTGCTTCCGCCGCGGAGGTGGGGGAATTTTAAAAGGGACGCATGCCCGTGCCATTGCAGATGTTATAAAATCGGGCTTAAGATTTGTTCGCGCCGGGTTGCGTATCCCGGCCGCTTTTAAAATCTGCCTCTGCGCACATGAGCCCGACATATTCGCTCATCCCCTAATTCATGCTCGCGTCGGGCTTTTAAAAAAGTCACCTGTTAGACCTTTAGGCAGGAAAAAAAATCTGTTGAGGAGTGAATTGGCGAGGGTCAAGCGAACAAAATGAACCTTATCCTGCGCAAAGGTTTGTACAATGAGCCTCAGAGGAGGAGACATGCAGGGCTGTACTGATGAAAGGCTTTTTCCGTAGGAACAAAAAACCGTCTGTAGCAAGCCATTTGCGCAAATAAGATGACATGTGGAGTTGCAGGAGCCACAGAGTTAATAAAATAATGCGTATTTCTTCCCTGCAAGGACATGCATATGATGTATTACTAGCAACGCTAACATGGAATATTCTTAGTTTTTGGGTACTTGCCAGGTTCTTATGGCCTGGATTGGCCACTGTTGGAAACAGGATGCTGGGTTTGATGGACCCTCGGTCCGACCCAGCATGGCATGTTCTTAAGTTCTTATTTGTAATGCAGGGCCACGTTTACTTTCTCTATTCATTTTTTTTTTTTTAAAGCGTGCATATATTTTATGCATGAAATAATTGTAACAATTTGCACAATACAGCCCAGAATGAAATGCAACTTGGAATTGCCAGTTCACCCAGACCTTCATCTAGACTCTAATATGTCGACCAGATCTCCCATTCAAAAACTACAGACAGAAAAAAAAAAGTCCAGATATGCGTACAAGTGCCGAGCCCTGAAAAAGGGGCGGGGTCTGGGTGAGGGCGGGTCGGAGGCTGGCTGGGACAGCGGCCATTAGCCCCCGTCCCGTGGAAGCGCACGCTGGTAGCCGGCTGGCGCCTGGAAACCACTTCTGCTCGAAAGGAGCAGTAAAGTAGAAAAAGAAAATTTTTCGGGTATCTAGGTAGGGTTTAGGGAAAAGGGAAGGAAAGGGTGTAGGGAAGTTACCTCCCAGTCCCCTCCTTAATTGGAGGGGACTGGGAGGGAACGGGGCAAGGCCCAATCGCGTCGCCGTGCGTAATTTACTAAAATTCACCCCCCCCCCCCCCCCGCGTGCGCCACCTGCACGTGTGTGCACGGATCTTAAAATCCGGCGCGCATCTGCGCAGCCAACGAATTTTATAAACATGCGCGCGCCAGCAAGCGCACGTTCTACAATTGGCGCGTCCGTGTGTGCACGCCGGGAACCGCTCGCACATGGACACGCGTGCTCTCCTTTTAAAATCTACCCCTCAGCTGGTGTAAAGGTGTTCAGACAAGCACGGCCCCACAATGCACCTGGACCACCCCTTTTTCTCCGTTACAATGCATGCATGATACTGCAAGTCTGTGAGATTTATAAAGTGTCCTACATGTGCGTACAATCTACCTTTGCACATATATATACGCTATTATCACATCTCTTTGAAAAGTCACCTGTTGCTGAATAAGACACAGTTGCCTATGCTAAAATTTCCATTATCAAGCAGCCAAACTATTCAGCGGAAAACAATGCAAAATATATTTCTGAGCTGGGTGGGTGTTTGGAAAACCACACTTGCATCTTTCGTGACATTCACGAGTACAGGACTGAGCATTGATTTGAAATGCAGGGAAGCGCTGTATTATGATAGGATGCATGATATATTGTGAGACAATGTGGCATAAAACCACAATTGGAGCCTAACTTACTAAAATGCATTAACATTGCCCATGAATGCACATTAATTAGCTCATGTTAAAGGCCCATTTTAATAACATGCAAATGAGCTGTATATTAATTTACCAGCCTTAAAATGATTATATCAATGCAGCCAGCGTCACACAAACTTAACTACATTACCCTGAGGTGCAGTTAACATTTTTTGTTCAAATGGGTATGTGTTCACTTTTGTGCATTTTAATAATGAGCTCTTTTGCATAATTCTGCATCTCCTTACCTAATTAGCATAGGCTTTTGTGTTAAAACTCTCACCAGCTAATTAACACACATTAAAAGCACTGTTCATGAAAGTAAACCAGATTGTGCATGCTAACAGCGCTTTTAACATGATAATACTCGTGAAAGCATTAGTGCTTTTTTGTGCATTGGCCTCTTAGATGCAAATGTACTAAAGTGAGTTGACATCACTCATTAACATGTGTTAATTAGCTTATGTTAACAGCCCATATTAATGACTTGAATATGAGTTTTGCATTAATTTACTAGTGTTAAATGTAGCATATTAATGTGGATATTATAGCAAAAGTTAAGCTACATCTCCCTGGTGTGCACTTACAATTATTTGCATTAACGTGTCTGTGATCACTTTTGTGCATTTTAATGTATGGATACTATTTTAATAGGCAATGAGTGGTTTTACATAGTTTTGCATCTCATTACCTCATTAGTACAGGTTTTATGTTAAAACTTGTCAGGTAATTAATATGTATAAACTAGATTGCGTGCATTAACAGCACTTTTAATACATATTAATATATTGGCCCTTCATAAAGGGCCTTTGAGATGGCCAGAGAAATGAGATAAGCATATACAGTAGAACCTATGGCCTGCTGAAGTCTTGGCTACCCTACACCTTTCTAGCAGGCGATAATGACACCTTCTAACTATAGATATTTTTCTGGTAATTACAGCATGAATATGAGCAAAGAGTAGACAACTTTGATACTACACAATTGTGACTTGATCCTATGCAAAGGGAAAGATAAAACATTTTTGGCAGCAGATCTTTCTAATAATAATGAGGGTATATTTACAAGAAACAGGACACGCAGCGTTCCATATTTACAAGCATGGGAGAATAATTTGTGTGACCTGATCTACTATAATTCTGTAAAGAGGTTTTTATCCACTGCTTCAAAACAGGATCTATTTTCGTGAAGGTATACAGTCAAATTATTGATCACAAGCTTAGGAAACTGTATTATGACCATTTGGCAACCACAGACCGAAACACCGCGTGCATCAATTTCAGGGGGAACCAACACAAAAATAGAAATGTTAGCTTTAAAAAGCATGCGTGAGAAACGAATGGAAGCTGAGATGACAATGCTGCACCAGGGTAAAACAGATAATCCAGTAGAATCGAAACACATAATTATACTGATGCCTGGCTGTTCTATCGTGCCTCGGGGTGAAGTTGTATTGGTTGCTCTTTAAGGGCTTAAATGTTTAATAAGCCACCCAAACTCCATCCGCATTTTTCATCCAGCATAAACCAACCTGATTTTCAAACACAAATGACAGGTGGTTATACAGATAAAAAGCATGTGGGTTCTTTAAGTTGTCTACAATGGCAATGTAAGTTATGCATACTGACTATACACATATACATTTTTGCTCATGTAAATGTGATTCTATTTGTGTGTTTGAAAATCGCAGGGGTTATACATGTACAAATAGGCACAGCAGCAATTTGTCACATATGTTTATGCTGGAAAGAGGCGTTCCTGGCATTTACGTGGGTACTTTCAGTATTCAAAAGTATGCACGTAAATGTTTCCATGAACATTTTCACCTGGTCTTTAGCTAAGGTATGTGCAGTCTCGCTAATTTTCAAAGCAGACTTGGCATGTATGTTTGTCATGTAAAATAGGGCTGAAGCCTACGTAGGCTGTAATAAAACGTGCCATACTGGGTCAGACCAAGGGTCCATCAAGCCCAGCATCCTGTTTCCAACAGTGGCCAATCCAGGCCATAAGAACCTGGCAAGTACCCAAAAACTAAGTCTATTCCATGTTACTGATGCCAGTAATAGCAGTGGCTATTTTCTAAGTCAACTTAATTAATAGCAAGTAATGGACTTCTCCTCCAAGAACTTATCCAATCCTTTCTTAAATGCAGCTATACTAACTGCACTCAGTCCTAACCTCTTTAGTCTTTCCTCATAGGGGAGTTGTTCCATTCCCCTTATCATTTTGGTAGCCCTTCTCTGTACCTTCTCCATCGCAACTATATCTTTTTTGAGATGCGGCGACCAGAATTGTACACAGTATTCAAGGTGCGGTCTCACCATGGAGCGATACAGAGGCAATATGACATTTTCTGTTTCTTAACCATTCCCTTTCTAATAATTCCCAACATTGTTTGCTTTTTTGACTGCCGCAGCACACTGAGCTGACGAATTTAAAGTATTATCCACTATGACGCCTAGATCTCTTTCTTGGATGGTAGCACCTAATATGGAACCCAACATCGTGTAATTATAGCATGAGTTATTTTTCCCTATATGCTTCACCTTGCACTTATCCACATTAAATTCCATCTGCCATTTCGATGCACAATTTTCCAGTCTCACAAGGTCTTCCTACAATTTATCACAATCTGCTTGTGATTTAACTACTCTGAACAATTTTGTATCATCTGCAAATTTGATTACCTCACTCGTCATATTTCTTTCCAGATCACTTATAAATATATTGAAAATTATGGGTCCCAATACAGATCCCTGAGGCACTCCACTGCCCACTCCCTTCCACTGAGAAAATTGACCATTTAATCCTACTCTCTGTTTCCTGTCTTTTAACCAGTTTGTAATCCGTGAAAGAACATCGCCTCCTATCCCATGCGTTTTTAGTTTTCTTAGAAGCCTCTGATGAGGGACTTTGTCAAATGCCTTCTGAAAATACAAATACACTACATCTACCGGTTCACCTTTATCCACAGGTTTATTAACCCCTTCAAAAAAATGAAGCACATTTGTGAGGCAAGACTTCCCTTGGGTAAATCCATGTTGACTGTGTTCCATTAAACCATGTCTTTCTATATGCTCTGTGATTTTGATCTTTAGAATAGTTTCCACGATATGGCAACTGGGATTCAATGCCAAGAAATGCAGAGTCATGCATCTGGGGGGTGGTAATCCAAAAGAGCTGTATGTGATGGGGCATGAAAGACTGATGTGCATGGACCAAGAGAGGGATCTTGGGGTGATAGTGTCTGGAGATCTGAAGATGGCGAAGCAATGTGACAAGGTGATAGCTAAAGCCAGAAGAATGCTGGGCTACATAGAGAAGGAATAACCAGTAAGAAAAGGGAGGTAATAATGCCCTTCTACAGGTCTTTGGTGAGGCCTCACCTGGAGTACAGTTCTAGAGCCCATATTTCAAAAAAGACAGCGACAGGATGTAGGATGGGCAATGAAAATGGTGTGGGGTTTGAATCAGAAGACCTATGGGGAGAGGCAGAAAGATCTGAATATGTACACCCTGGAAGAGAGGAGATGCAGGGGAGAGATACCGACCTTCAGAAACCTGAAAGGTTTCAATGATGTATAGACTTTGAATATTTTCCGTTGGAAAGATAACAGTAGAACTAGGGGTCACAAAATGAAACTCCAGGGGATATGGCTCAAAACCAATGTCAAGAAATATTTCTTCACAGAGAGGGTGGTAGAGACCTGGAACACCCTTCAAGAGGAGGTGGTGAAAAAGAGAACCATCAAAGAATTCAAGGAGGCACGGGATAAACACTGTAGATGGGAAATAAGATAAACGTGCAGGAGGGTAACTTGCTGAGACAGCAGTTACTACCCTTAGCAGAAGGCATGGAGATTACTACCCTTAGCCATAATGCTTTGAGGCTTTTAATGCAACTGGATCATTGATCTCCGCTTAGACAGCAGTGGGAAAAGAGGAACTGGATTCAGAGGACAGAGGGCCCTGACTTCCATGGTCTGGGGTACTGATACACAGACATAAGGGAAAAGGCACAGGACTGCTTCTACAGCCAAGCTCTAAAGGAAGTGAAAAAAGTGTGCATGGGAGTAACTTGCTGGTGCGGCGGTTACTATCCTTAACCAATAAGCCTTGATACTTTTGATGCAACTCCACCATTGTTCTCTGCTTTGAAGGAGTGGGGAGGGGTGAGCAGGGGGGGGGGGGGTAGAAGGAAAGAGGAATCTGGATCCATGGACACCCAGCACGAGCCATGACTTTTGTTCAGTCTGGAACACCGATGCGCAGACATTAAGGAAAAAAAAACAAAAACACAGGACTGCTTCTATGGCAAAGCACGTCCAGCAGCACCGACTGATACACCGGGGCGACCTGCGGCGCGGCAGAATCCACCATGGGAAGCTTGCTGGGCAGACTGGATGGGCCACTGGTCCTCTTCCGCAGACATTGCTAAGGGTTTCATGTGTCGGGAGACCATCTTAATCTGCAGGTTAAGTCCTGACTGCATGGCGTACTGTTTTTAGTGTGTTCAAAATAGCCTTAATGTGCACATTAAGCTTTATTGTATAGTCCCCTATGATTTTGAAGATTTACACCTAAATGCTTAACTTTTCATTCTTTTTTTTTTTATTTTTTTTTGCTATAAGGGTGAAAGTCTACAGTGTAGCTGCTTTTGTAGAAGGGTAATAAAGGAACCAGCAGTGCTGGAATTCAGCGTGATAACCAGCCAGCAAGCTAATCCACAGATATGGGCTTGGACTCAAAACAATAGCCCAATCCTTGGAGCGGATCAGGTGGGGCAATCAAAAACTAAATAGTAAACAGTAATGGTAGATCCTAGTTCATGCATCTTGATTCACCGACATGCTTTCATTTTCGGAGTCACTGACACCTATGAACAAGCAAAGCATACAGAAAAATTCGTCACTGCAGAGTAGGCGAGTGCCAACGGGAACCCCACTGGACAAAAAACAGGGCTGGTAAGGAAGCCGGCAGAGGTGACCAGGGCAGCTAGGAGATGAGCGAGGCAAAATTCAAGGGAGAAGCCGGGACAGCAGGCATACATTAGGGAGGCAGCTAAAAGGTGAGCTACTCTGTCAAGTAAGATAAAACAGCCATTAGATGCTAATCATTTGGTCAAAAATAGTTAAAGGGCCTGGCATTTTGGGGAATAGTTTGCTTCAAATGCATAAACAGCTGATTTGCCTACACTAGCAAACACCTCAAATGTCACCACATATTGACTGCATTCAAGGTTCAGAATAAATGTCTTCCTTTTGGAAAGGAACTGTAATCCATATTATTTAATTAACATTCCTGAAGGACTGGGCTACTCACCCGTACAGTATTTAGTGACTGGCAGAGAAGCCTTTTATGTCTTCCAAACGACAAGCACAGATAAACAGGGTACAAAGGCATAAAAGCCCCAAAGCAACCATGCAATAAAATCTGGGACACGGCAATCAGAAGGAGAGCAGAGATAGCTGATAAAACAGTCAATGAAAAGCAGAAAGTGAACAGAAGGAAGCTAAGAGAGGGCGGCAGATGCAAGCATCATCTTAGAGAGCCATGTATGCAAATGCTCCAAGTTTTCGTTAATAAAAGTAAGAGCACAAGAACATGAAAACATAAGAAATGCCATGCTGGGTCAGACCAAATCCATCGAGCTCAGCATCCCGACTCCAACACTGGCCAGGCCGGGTCACCGGTTTCATGTTGTTCTCCCCAAAACTTTAGAGATGGAGAAATCAAAGTCTAGCTGGCTAATAATCATTCATGGAACTGCCCTCCAGAAACTTGCCCTCCAGAAACTTGCCACAGAAATGTGGTGGAGTATGGACAACACTTGTCCATACTCCACCACATTTCCTGGCAACCACTAATATTGCTTAATTCTCATTTAAATGTATTTATATTCCACCTTTCGGCACTTCAAAGTGGATTACGTTCAAGTACTGTAGGTGTTTCCCTATCCTCGGAGGGCTCAACAATCCAAGTTCATACCTGAGGCAACAGAGGGTAGAGTGACTTGCCTAACATCACAATGCGGAATTGTGCATTGACTTGGGTACATAAGGTATATGCTTAGCTCTGGAAATCTCAAAAGTGCAGGCCTGTCTTTATTCTGTTCAAACAGGCCGATGCAATATCAGCATGCAAGAAACGGGCGTTCATGACCGAGTGCCCACTTTCCTAATGCACACCAATCCTGGGCACACGATGCAGTAAGCTAATGAGCTTCTGCATTAAAAAGGAGGCGCTAGGGGAAATTGTGCATCCCTAGTGTCTCCTAAGCATCGGGCGCCCAGGAGAAGTGGCTTTGCACAGATTAGGAAAAAGGCCGCTGGGATTAAATTTTTGAGGGTTGTACGTTGAGTGCATGGTTAAGGGCAGATTTTAAATGCCCAGCACGCATAAGTTCTGGCCTTTACGCGTATGGTCGGGCCTTACGTGCTTCAGGCGAATCTTCCAAGAGGCCTGGCCTCGTTCGTAAAGGCTGGTACGCGCTCAAGTGCCAGGCCTCTTGGAAGGGGCGGGTCGGAGGGCGTGTTTTTGAGTGGAGAATGGCGGGGCGGGGGCGGGCCGGGACAACGCCATTGTTTGCTGTCCTGGAGCCTCGCGTGCCGGCCAGCTGCCTGCGCGCACAACTTACTTCAGCTCGGTAGCTGAAGTAAGTTAGCCCAAAAAGTAAAAAAAAAAATAAATTTAATTTTAGGGGTTGGGGAGGAGAGGGGAAGGGAGGGTAGGGTAGGGGGTAGAGAAGTTCCTTCCCAGTCCGCTGCTTAATTGGAGTGGACTGGGAGGGGACTGGGGAAAGCAGCGATGCTTCACCGCATGAAAGTAGCTAAAATGTCCCCTCCTCTTGCGCGCGCCGTGCACACGGATGACAAAATCCGGCGCGCATGTGCGCACGGCCCGCTGATTTTATAACATGCGTGTGCATGTTATAAAATCGTGCATCCCTGTGTGTGTGCCGGGTAGCATGTGCACATGGAGGCGCACGCATATTTTTAAAAAATCTACCCTTTATTTTTTATAGTGTGGGTACTAGCTAATATCCTCATCAACATGGCATTTACATGTGATAAATGCTATTAGCTATGCGCTGATTTGAACGTGCGTTTTCGACGCGCTGATCCCCTTATTGCATCAGGGTTTATGGATGCGCATCCACCTGCGGTTTAACCTATGCAGTAACCTGAGCGCACGATATTGCATCGGCCGGTATGTGTTGAAAAGTATATTATTTCCTTGCCAAATATTAGCAAGGAAATTCTGCCAAGGTTTGACACTGGTATCTCCTCCTAGGCTATGAAAGCTATACTACCACATCAAAATTGTGATGCATTAAAATAGCACGTGATCTCACCACGCCTGCCTGTTTCACACCAAAACTCTTGTTTGACGAATGGTTAGAAAGCACTAACTTACCGTCTGGTCTTTGTCGGAAGTGCTGTACAAAATTGCAAGGGCAGGTTCCTTATTCACTTTCTCTTTCACGCGTGCGTCCAGCCAGTATTCAGATAGAACATGGAAATGAGAGGATACGGTGGTGCCAGTCTAATGGGGTGAGGATTGCATGATTTTGAGAACATGATATTATTTAAAAGAAAGGATCACTTGCATCCCCTTTCAGCTTACATTGCATTTGGTTATTTATACCAGAAGC
This sequence comes from Rhinatrema bivittatum, assembly GCF_901001135.1. Lineage (NCBI taxonomy): Eukaryota > Metazoa > Chordata > Amphibia > Gymnophiona > Rhinatrematidae > Rhinatrema > Rhinatrema bivittatum. The sequence continues at coordinate 340,588,084 of NC_042620.1, read as the reverse complement.
TGAGAACCAAGGATACTTGCCATCGGCCTAGAGATGAAAGCATTCTCAGGTCTTGGCCTGCTGAGCAGGAGATCATTTGTCGGCCATAAAGGAATCTGGAGTAAGTAGTGTCATTTTTATGAATTTTAAAAAGACAGCAGTGGAAGGGAATTTTTTCTAATCCAAGTGGAGCATTACAAATGCGCAAAAATGCTTGCATTCCTTATCATGCTGGCTTCTCTTCTGAAAAATTCCTGAACCATGCAAATGGCCAGATATCTGGAAATACTTAGTCCACAGCCTTTTACTTTGAAAAAGGGATCCCAGTAGTTTCCACCCTGCTCTTTTATATTTCCAGTTCAACGGGAACCGGGCTAGGCCATGGCCACCATGAGCTTTCATTTCCACCTCCCCAAGAAGTTTCCTCACCAATCACACAGAGGCGATTCTCAGATCAGAAGTCATAAAATGTAACTCTCTCCGAAATACATAATTTATTTATTTATTTATAATTTTTTATATACCGCCGCTCAAAGATATCACGTCGGTGTACAGTGTACAGTGAACAGGAACATAAGCCTAGCCGCCAGATGTCAACAACGCCTGGGACTTCCCTCTCTCTGGGGAACGGGGACGCTGTTTCTGCAGGATTCCCGGCCTCAAGGCCTAATGTTATAAAATATGAAAGAAAACCCGAGCTAAAATTTAGCTCGGGTTTTCTTTACTCGTGAGGTAAAAATTAAGTTGACTCCCTGTGAGGCATGCTAACGGCAGGTTAATGCCTTCGAGGTTAAAAAAAAATATGAACTCAAGATTGTATGCAAAAAAAGACCTGTTTGGCGAGCATAAAATATGATTCATGGGCATAAAACGTGTTTCTGATCAGAAAAGATGTTATGTGGACAAAACGACAGTAACTTTCAAACTGGTGCACGGGTACACATTTATGTGCGTGTGGCGGCCCGCACCCAGGGACACCGCTATTTTATAACTTGCGCACATTTTCTTTTAAATGCAAAAAACAAACTTCATGCACAAAGCAGATGTTCTGTACATACAAATATGCTTTATATGCAGAAATTATGGTTTATGAGTATATATCCCAAATAGAGGATCCCCTGTACCACAAACTCTCCATAGACTAATACTAGCCCCAAAAACTTTACTCTGCTGCTGGCCAGGAGAATCAAAAAAGCCTAACTAAAGCTTATGCACCTCTCAGCATCAGGGGTTAATGGCTAATGGCTTGATTTACATAGCATTTCCATGAAGGAGTACTAATGAGTGTTTATATGGTAGCGCTGGTTTGTGCACACATATTTTTGTACACAAAGACCCTTCTTCATTCGGTGCTAACAGGAGTGCACAAATTAATGCTCCTTATTACGTTGGGGCCTCAGATGGCCCAGGGAATAGAGTCCTGGCCTGGGAATCAAACCTAGGTAGTCTACATCGAAGCATAACAATCTTCAATTGAACCAGGCTGCAAAACGCATTTTAGGCCCAGTAAGAGAACTATTCAGCACTGTCCTAAGGAGATTCATTTCTGTGCAGAATTTTTCACCCAGCTCCAAGATTCAGACATGCATATTTTGTTTTGCGGTTGGTTCACATGCGTTGGCCAAGTTTGCCATTATCTTTCCTGAGATGTGAAAAGTAAAGCCTTGAACAGACCATTTAAAATCCAGCTTTGAGCTACAAGATGATGTATGAGTTTCCATTCAGATTCTATTACAATTTTCCCCAAAATTATAGCTGACTAAAACTTTAAAAACTGGCCCAACACCATTTACAGTTCAGATCAAAATATATCCTAAATCCATCAATACTGGATAAGCTGCAAGACTCTTTTAGTCTATCAGGACTATTTGTTTTTAAAATGGGTAAAACGCATCAAACCTTTAGTGAATAGTAGGGATATGCAGAAGAAAAATGCTCTTTTGTGGGGACTATAATCATTTCATATGGATAAAAAAAAAATGTATTCATTTTTTTCGTTTGCCATTAAAGTCAATGGGTGAATCACTGCAGACCATTTTTTGGCTCCAGAATTAAGGTTCTCTCATCAATTTTCATGAAACTTGCGGGAAGAAATCATCAGAAGGGAAAAACTCCAAGGCTCTGGCAAAGTGGCACCAAAAGTGGTATGAATAGCCTGAGGCTCTGTAAAGGGGCAAAGGGGTACCAGCATTGGCAGGACTTTTGCAAGACACCATCAGAGGAGCAAAGAAGAAAGATAGTGTGGGCTGAACACTCCAAGGCTCCCAAGAGGGCACCAGCAACAGTGGCATGAACTCTTGATGGCAGCACAAGAGGCAGAGTAACAATAGAATCCTAAGGTATCATGAAGGGGCAACAAAGCAAAAAAGGTTACAAGAAGAAACCCAAGAAACTAATAAAGACATCAAGCAGCACAAAGAGTAGCATTAAGACATCAAAGCAACATGAGAGGTGCAAAGCAGTCCTCCAGAGTTGCAAGAACACCCCAAGGTATAAAATCTAGGCATGGCAGCAAGGTTGAATGGCCCAAAGACCTCATGGTTTGGTTTTCCTGGTAAGTTGTGAGGGTTGCTTTATTTAGAAAGCTTTTCCCCATGGTCTGTAGCTGAACTCTGGCTGGTCCATTTTCTAATTTTTCTGGTTTTCCATGGGTTCTCTCACCACTGTAAAACATTTATCACATTAATAGAATTGAAATGGTTTCTCTTGAGCTTCTTTTCTCTTCTGCCTACATTTCTTCCTTCTGACTGAGTTCAACAATTGTACATCAAAATGGTGCCCTTCCCTAAGGAGAAAGTTGCCAGAGTTAATTTATTCTGGTATGTCCCCCGTGGACGCCATCATTTTGAAGAGAGGATGTCAAAGCCTGGGTTCTGAGCCTAGGCCAAACCTCAGGTGTCAGGATCTGGCCTCTGAACTGGGCCTCAGCATTGAGACTGTGACCAGGTTTTGGCCTAGGCCATGGCCCTAGCGTCTGGTCCTGGCATCCTGGCCAGGCCATGGCATTGAGCTTGTGCCCAGGCTGAGGTCCAGGTGTCAGAACATGGCTTCCAGGCTGGGCTGGGTGTATGTCTGGGCCATGGCACTTGATCCTCGACAGACAGGAAAAGCAGAGGCCACAAAGTTTCCTGGCTCTGGCAAACGTTTTGGAGCCTGGGCGTTTGCTTGGGTCTTAGCCGAGGATCCAGCATCAGACCCAGCTGATACCTCAGCATCATGCTTGAGCATAGGCTGTGGCCCCTGCATGGGGCCCCAGGCCTATACCTAGATGAGGCCCCATACTTGGGCCTAGGCTTAGGACTAGGCATGGGTGTAGACCGCGGCCCATGCTTTAGGCCTCGGCCTATTCCCTAGGTGAGGACCTGGCCTCAGGCCTTGCCGTAGGCCTGATGGATAACTTTTTTTTGGGGGGGGGGGTTTCAAAACATAATGTGAAAACCAACTAAATTTTGTCAGAATTTCAATCGTTTGAGAATGAAATGAAATAGGAAATGTTAAACTGCTCCTTTTACATTCAGTAACTTTGGAAACATCAAGGTAGATATGAACCTTGAAACCATGAAATAGGGAATCCCTATTTCAGAAATTAAGATATAATCCCAGTCAGAATCTAAAGCCAAAGTCACAACCAAGGTTGCAGGCAAAACACAGTCATCTAAAGATCTTTCCAATTCTGCGGTCAAATTATTCATATCCAATGAAACTTGCGGAAAATTCAGATCTTGCGAGACTTTTTTGATGGCAGATAATAAGCTTTAGAAATTGGAGGTATTACATTTTCAGGAATTTTCAATAGCTCAAGAAAATACTTTGCAACATTTCAACAGGGGAAATCAATGTTTTCCTAGGAAAATGAATTAACCTGATATTCCTTCTAACAATGTTCTCTAGATTCTCAAATTTGTTAACAAGGTAAAGATGACCATTAGCAAGAGAACTTGTTGATTCTTGAAGTGAGATAATTCCTGATTCCAACAACTGAACCTTTTGAGAAGTAGTAGAAGCCTCTTCCTGTAAGTGATGGACCACCAGATTCAGACCTTGGTATTGGCCCACAAATTGACTCAACTGAGAAGAAAGCCTGGTCAGTGCCTCCCAAATAAGATCCAAAATTACCTGGGGTGGTTTAATCAAGATGAAGGACTGTAAAGGTTCCGATGAAGCCTGATCCACTGACCTCAAGAAAGGGAGAGAGGTAGCCTAGATGAAAGGCATGATACACCACCCCTAACAATAGATGCAGCTAATTTTTCGGCAGCAGGCAGCACTGACTCTCGCTGAGCCAGCAAATTCTGTGGGGTGCTGTGAGATGTCCCCCTGCTGGAACGATGACGCTGAAGAGAGCTCAATAACAGAATGGCACAAACATGGCTGTTGAGGAGCTTGATGCAGCTCCAGAGTGAGCAAAGCTTCCAAGTCAGGGGTGGGAGTTGGTGAACCTTCAACCTGCTCACCGCCCAATGACCTCGTTCTGGTGTTGGGATGAGAGACTATTGGTCGGAGTAGCTGGCAACCCATCGGCCTGCTAGCTGCTAGTTCTCCCGATAAGCTTGGGTAAGTGTGGGCCTTCCCCTTCCACTTGCCCATGAAGCAAAAGCTTGCTGGCCAAGCAAAGAAAAAAGCAAGTCAAAGAAGGGAGCTTGAATGCCAAACATCAGTGTGCGGCCACCTTGGGTCCAGCCCAACCTCCTCCAAACCCTTTTTGCAAACTAACCACCACCTATCCCACAGTGAATAAAGGCAATACTCACCATCCATTTCCAACTTGAAAAACCCCTCCCCAATTGCTACAGTCCTAAGAGTTTCCACGGGAACAGAGGCTTTATTTGCCCCTCCATCCCCATCTGCCCCAACTGATATAGCATTATGTCAGGTGTGGGCAGCAGAGATTCCCATTTCCTTTTACCTCACTTGCTCCAAACCACACGTGCAGAGCAAATAACAGGATCAGATCAGCTGGCACCACTTTCATATTTGTAGTGAGGAAGGCACGAGGGAACGGGGAGCTCTCCTGCCCCCACCTGATCTCATGCTGTATCTGATAGGGCACACAGGGTGGGGGTGGAACATTGGGGTAAAAAGGGATGTGAGGAAGGATGGGGCTGGCAATCTCTTTGGGAGCTTTCATGAGAGAGCCACCAGGCAGGAGGGGGCAGAGGTCAGGTCAGTCGCTTGGACCAGCAGCAAGTCTTTATTTCTGGGGCTGGGCAGTTCCGAAAGGTTCTTCCTGCACCCAAGGGAGCTCGGACCCAGGACAGAGGTGCGTTAGTCTCTTATGCGCTCAAAAATGCTAGTGATATCTCTTGAGGCGTCATTCAGTTTTTCAGTGAGTGGGTTGGTAACCATAAATTGCGTGGTAACCTATTTTTAATACTAACAAACAGCTTTGCGTGAATTTGCATGTGATGCTGCTCATTATTTTTTGTGTCATGACAAACATTTGTGAGCTAACAGTAACATGAGTGTGTGTGTTGCTATTAATGAATTCATGCATTTAACATACAGTAACATGCTATAACCCCCACTATGGAGTTATTGCTTTGGGTACTCATTTATTGTAATTACTACATCTACAATTAGGATTTTGTCATATTTTTAATTAAGTAGATTGCATTATACATGGTCTTACCAACCAATACAGAGTAGCTTTCAGCAACACATTGGCAGAGTGGTGGTAGAGAATTTATTTGATATCAAACCTAATATTGAGTATTAAAGCTGTAAGCTCCCAGGCAGCTCTCCTAAGGTTCTTCATTCTAATGCTGAATATGTCACAAGAAAATGCTTCCTAGAGCTGGTCTATTGATATCCGCTTCAGAGAAGAAAAAAAAAAAAAACAAAAAACAGACAGCTGTAAGGAAATGACTATTACTGAAATCTGAAAGCTTGGTTTTTAATATACTCAATAGGGTCTAATCTGCAGAGAGCTGTGAATTGTGCTCATGATAGAATTAATGAAAATACTTGCTTTGCAGCTATTATGTGTATCAATAAAAACTATTTAAGCAGTACACCATGCCTTTTGGAGTAATTTTCCTGGACCATGACAATAATCATTACAGAAATGCATATTTATTTTTCTTTTCAAAGGAACAGTTGACAAGACTAACCAGGAATTATTACCCTCTCCAAAAGCTTGGGATAAGCGAGGCAAGCATAGTTTTGAGTAATGAAAATCCAGAGGCTCAAGGAGTCTCCTGCTCGGTATTAGCCGTGATAATATTTCTGTTTCCGTACTTGCACACATATTTCAAACTGTTTTCTGAGCATGCTCATTTTTTTTTTATTGGGGAGAGGACAATTCTACAATGGTCTGACCAAAAGCCGCCATTCTGAAATACAGCCAAGATTCATGCACTGTTAGCCACATTAAAAAGGCATTGCTGGGTGCATGTTTAGGCTGGGGGCGGAAACTGCATCTCGCTAATTCTGCCACTTACGTCACCCGCAAAAATAGCAGGTGCAGAGTACATGGAGGCTTTTAATGCACTTACTAGTTTTGCTTCATCTTTTAAAATGTAGCTGACGTATGCATGTTAGAAGCACCCGCATAGTTGCCTAGTATACGAGCTATAGCGGCCTCAGCGTGGGGGTGGAGCCTCATGCCTTGGGTGGATTTAGAGGCCAGAGGGTATTAATTATTACAGAGGGGTGGGATTGGGAAGGAATAAGATGGCCTTTGCCGCGTAATTGTTTTTTTTTTTTATTTTAATTTTTATTGCATTGGGACTGCCTATAGACGTGCTGAGGGGGAGGCTGGGTCTCACAAGACCCCTTGGGGGGATGGGGAGGGAGCTTCAGGATGCTCGGACCCGTTAACGACATTGTTCAAAAGCATTGAGATGCAAGTTAGCATCCTGACGTTCCCAGGGAGTCGTTGCTAACTTTCATGAAAATAATGCGACTTGTGGTTTTTCAAGTGAGCCGTGTTGCATTATTTCCCATGAAGGTAAATCCTTTGAGATGGTACAGCTGAAGCCAGAGGGGGGGGGGGGGTGGATTTCAGCCATCCACATTCACCCCAGGGACCAGCTCCTTTCCTCAGGTCCTCCCACAGGCTTGGCTTGGTGCAGGTCTTGCAGCACTGTGGGGGTTTCCCTGCGTTTAACTCTTTGCCTGGTGATCAGTCCTTCAGCGTAGGTCTGCACAATCTATCGCAGCACCGTTATTGGGAATCTCAGTATAAAGACAGAGGGAGGAAGGGACTTGAGAACAGAAGTCACCCATGGAGGGTGATGCTTCCAGTCAGAGTTGAGGCATATTAGAAGGTAGTTCACCAGTGACTTTTTTGGATGCTGCTGCACTATTGAGGACTTTTTTGCTGCTTAAAAGGGGGAATAAAACATTCTTTCGATTAACTGGTCAGATTCTGTGCTGTGCGTCACTCCTTCATGGCACATACGAAATTTACTTCCTAGAGTAGGGAACTGGGAGACTTATCCTAAAGCACAGGTTTTATGTGATTTTTTTTTTTGAGCCAGTTCTAGCTATAAAATCTGGTGCCATGCCAAGGAAAGAAAATAAAAGCCATGTTTAATTTATTCTGGTTGATAAAATGTGGTATCAGTGGCTAAACATGAGAATGCATCTCCACTGGAGAACCTTACCTGAAGATATTTCACGACTCATTGCACCAATCTGTTCTATATACTAAAGACACCTCTGCCTTTATTTGCTGTGTTTCTGTTAGAGGTGGCCAACCCCGCTCCTCAAGAGCCACAAACAGGCCCGGTGTTCAGGATATCCATAATGAATATCCATGAGCTAGATTTGCATCAAATGGATGCAGTGCATGCTAATCTCTCTCATGCACATTCGTTGTGGATATCCTAAAAAGTAAGCCTGTTTTGGGGCTTCTGAAGACTGCCACTGACCGCCCCTGTATTAGTACTTATCCATACTTCAGTTGCTGATATAATCCTTTTAGTAGCTTGATCAGGCAATTCCACAGCTGAAGAACTTAAAAGTGTAGCACATGATAAAATAATAACAGCCATATCAGATCTTTATAAAAATATAAGCCTAGGCTGCAAAAAAAAAAAAAAAAAAATAGCAAAAGTACATAATGGACCCTTCATAAATGTATGCATTTCAAAGGGTATAAAAGAAATTATTATCATAACTAGCAAAAGTTGTAATCATCCATGAAACCATGGCAGGAGCAGCGAGACAGAAGGGGGAAGTCCCCGACCTATTCCTCTCACAGTTCAAATACCTTCACCACTAACGTTTGACCTACAGATGTGGATTTCAGCAAAGCTTTTGCTTCAGGGCTGCATAGGACGGTGGGCAGGATTAGAAACTAGTTCAGGGAAAAGTGGCATATTGTGGAGTAAAAAGTAAGGCTGCAACAGAATGGACCTGCCTGAAATGGACGGCTTGGGAGACGATGGAAGAAAGCTCAGGAGACTCTCGGGAATATGCAGGGGTAAGTTCCATTGAGACGCCCGAGAATAAAACATTGCTTTACGGGCAGAAATGGCGTGCTACCAAATTACGCAGCGGATATGCAGGTAAAGTTGTGCACGTTATGTCACGTTCGGGCATGCGTGTACCTGGACTGAGAGGAGGGATTTGCAGTCATGTGCTGCTTTGGCATTGTCAAAAGTATGCATGCTAATGAAAGGAATCGATTTCCTGAAAAAAACTGTCTGCTATCCAATTTAGCAGGTGGAAAGAGTGTGTACAGAGTATTGGTGGGATAATTTTTCAAGAAAGTATGCACGCATGGTTAATTTATGCAGGTATTTTATTTAAGATGTATGCATGCTGTTACAAAATCTCCCCTCAGAGGACAACTTTCAAACCATCCACCCAAGTAAGTAGAGATGCACTTGGATAAACTGGCTGTTTGGCTAAAAGTTCCCAAGGCATGGGAACATTTAGCTGAATCGGTGGGCGGCATTCCCAAGGCTGTGTAAATTTAAGTGTCAGAGCCGCATGCATTATTTTCCGGTCAAATCTTGCAGGGATTTGTTACTGGTGCCCAATTGTCAAAAGTGAGAGTATTTGCATTTTTTCCCTTTGATGCAAAGTCCATGGGTAAAAAGACGGCAGAATTAATCAGCCTCTGGGTCTGCCCAGCGGGCTGCTCGCAGAGTCATGATGAGCGGTCGGAGTGGACACGCAAGCACTCTTGTAGGCAGGTCTGTCTGGCAGGTTAATCAGCAGCTGGGTCTGCCCAGCGGGCTGCTCGCAGAGTCATGATGAGCGGTCGGAGTGGACATGCAGGCACTCTTGTGGGCAGGTCAATCAGCCGCTGGGTCCGTCTGGTAGCCTATGTGCAGTGGCTTGCTGGTGGTTGTGCACCGTGAGGAATTAGCATGTGTAATTAGGAGGGTGCTTGGGTAAAAGCTGCGTTGGTGTTGATGGCCATTGGCATTATGGTGGGACATTGTGATGGGACATTGGGGGGGGGAGGGGTGAACTAAAAATGGGGAACTTATGTGTAAATATCCAGACGTATGGAATACAATGGAGGAAGACATGAAAAAACTGCCTTGAATGAGGAGTGATATCCTACAGGTGATCATTCTCCACGACTGGCAGCAGGATATGGACAGTAATAACTGGGAAAACTGGGTAAATCAGTTGGTATTTTTTTCTGCCGTCAACTACTCTGTTACTAGGTTGCTATATTACAGGACAAGACATATGTATGCCTGAGGGTGGGTGTGACTGAATGCAAGGTGACGTCTTAACAAACATGTCCTACATCTGGCATATTTTGCATGGGAAGCTATAGTTTTAATAAAGAAGCAGCTGCCGCTGCTGAACAATTAATCAATAGTGGTAAGCTGACATCTTAAGAACTTGCTGCAACACAGCTTTGCTTTCCTTCCTGCGTTCACAAATAAAGTACTCACTATTTGACTAAAGCCTATCTACTTGACTGGAAAAATATCAGAGTCCTATTTAAATGGCATTTACAGGGAATGAGATTTTATCCTGGTTGCCTCTCCTTATCGCTAATAACAACATCAGATTAGTGGATTTAGGCCAGCTGAGTAGCAATGCTTCTTCTGATCCCTTCTTAGAGCAGCTCTCTCTCCATCTGTTCAGCCAGGCTTCCCTCTGCTCGCTGGGCCAACGATTAATTCTTAAATGGAGAGTCAACTGATGTCATGAGGGAGATAGCTACACAAAGGCTCATTGTGTTGCTGAGTTCCACGCAAGTCATTTTATTTAGCAAATCTAACCACGGTTTAGTTTCAAAGATCAAGAAACGCAGATTCATGCCCTCAGATATGCAGGATCAAGACTTCACCCGGTGTCTTCATCTACTACCACCAGGTCTGCAGAATGAAAACAAGCATATGCCTTTCTTGATAATGTCTTCATTAAATGACAAATTGCTTTTCCAGCTAATTTTCCAGCTCTTCCAATCATTATTTGATTTGTGGGCCTGCCCTGTGGCCTGATGGCAAATGCTAGTGTTCATTTCCATGTAGGACTTGGGGGCGATTCATAGGCCCAGCTTATGCAAAGCAATGTCCACAGCATGGAGGGAATCTTGGCCCCCACTCTCAGCTGCAATGCTGAGGGACCAATTCAATAAAGTTTATGTAAAACATGTTTTAGCACAAAGGGACAACTTTTTAAGCGTGCATGCTAAAATTGCATTTGACATTATTTACTTTCTCCTTTGCACTTTGATACCACCTATTCAGAAAGCAGCTGATTAGCACAGAGTATAAAAGCGAATATAGCATAACAAAATACTATCATACTGAAAAGTTGGTTAGTGCAGTTAGTGTAGCTGGGTTTAAAAAAGGCTTGGATAAGTTCTTGGAGGAGAAGTCCGTTAACGGCTATTAATCAAGTTGACTTAGGGAATAGCCACTGCTATTACCGGCATCAGTAGCATGGGATCTTCTAGGTGTTTGGGTAATTGCCAGGTTCTTGTGGCCTGGTTTGGCCTCTGTTGGAAACAGGATGCTGGGCTTGATGGACCCTTGGTGGTCTGACCCAGCATGGCAATTTCTTATGTAAAATAAAATTATAGTCACACAATAAAATGGAGAGGCATTCTCTCTTCTACTAAAAAAATCTCTAAAAATGAAGTCATTATAGGTAATTTCCTAAATGATTATGCAGAAAACAGGTATTTATATAGTAGGGGGCCTTAAATAAAACACTCAATTAATCAAATTATAACAGTCATAGTCTTATACATAGTCTTCTCACTCAGAAGCTGTATCCTAACAGAAAACCAGTTCGTTCTAAGGAAACACAGTAAACCAAAGCAGCCTCATAAACGATCACTTATATAAAAAGTGAGAGAGATAAAGAACCAGGCCTTTCATTGTTTTCTAAAAATAAAATTATCCATAATGGCTTTAATATTCTCCGGGCTGAGTTCCATTCACTGGGGCCTACACAAGAGCCTTCTCTGGGTTTCCACGAACTTAACATATCAACATGAGAGGGTACATAGCAGAATCTCCAGTGCAGAGCAAAACAGTCTACTGTGTAGAGAGCGGTCTAATTGGACAGGAAGATATTCTGGCCCATTTTAAACACTTGGAAGTCCATATTCAGAACTTATCCTGCTAAGAAAGTAGAACAGCTAAGGCCTAGATTCATCAAAATGCTATAAATATAACAGAAATAGCACCTGCGATGAAAGTGGACATGGTTACTGGTTACGATAATTTCCCTGTTCCTGCATCACATAGGTAATTTCCACAATGCGCTATACATTTATTGCACCCGCACTATTTTTCGCATCGCACGCTGATTAATCCACAACAGGCGCATTACCGACCGAAAAGGGTTTTATCACAAATAGTGGGAAGGGGAGGGGAAGAGAGAGATGTAAGTTTACTATTTATACCACTGTAAGAGGGGCAGTTTTACATTCACAGTCAGATACAAACAGCAAAGTTGACATCAGTGAACATTTTCTGTCATTTGCCGTGATGAACGCTAAAAGAGGAGTTGATTTGTACAATTTACATTCTCTACCTAACTTGATGCACTCTACACCTAGCTGCAATCAAGCTAGGTAGAGAGTACATTGTACAAATCAACTCTTTTACCTTTCATCACGGCAAATGACAGAAAATCTTCACAAATGTCAACTTTACTGTTTATATCACTGTGTTTGTGAAACTGGTCCCAAAACCTATTCTACCCCCCCCCCCCAAACCTCACCCCGAGTTACAAATGCCCCCTCTTACAGTGTTATAAATAGAAAATTAATCTCTCAGTTGTCTCTCTGTCTCGTAGCAGGTAGGAAAAGTGTGAATACTGACTCACTAAGCTTTTTCACCAAGCCATGTCCCTATCCCACCTACGACTTAGCTGGTGCAGCTGTTTTCTGGATAGGCTTACATATAAAGAATTACAATAGTTGATTCAAGTGCCTAACAAAGTGAATAATAATCCCTATATCTTCCTGAGAAAGACACTGTGACAAGTTGCAAATTGCACAAAAACTGAAAAAAAAAAAAAAAAAAAAGACTTTCACAACTGCCAAAATCTGATGAGACATTGTTAGTCGAAAATGCCAATACCTAGTATCCTGACCTCTTTTTCTCGTGGGATGCTATTACCGTTAATCGGTACACGAGGAGCAGTAAATCTAATTGATGGGTTTTGAGATCCAGTTTATTTATACTCCTCCATCTCTTCCAAACAGACATTCAATCTAACCATTCTTGTTGGTTAACAGCCAGATCTAAGTACATCCAGATGTAATCCGCATGCATCTGGTATTTAAACCCATCCTTCAAAGGGGAATGGAGTAGTGTAGACTAGCGGTGAGCGCAGCCAGGGTTCAATTCGTACTGATGCTCCTGGTGACCTGGGGAAACCACGTCACCTTCAGGGACAAACTTAGGGCTTGATCGCCCATAGACACAAAATGGGAGAAAATGTTTAGTAAACAGACCCCCTTGGGATAACAGTGATAAAAAGTGTCAGTTAAGGCCAAATAAAACACAGGATCCAGAGGGGCCTTTTAACTTTGCAAGTCTGGTGGGCAGGAGGAAACACTTTAATTTGGTTTGGGTGGTTTTTCTTTTTCAATTTTATTTAACGAGTTTTATATACCGTCATTCGGAAACGTCAAAATAACGCCATCATAACGGAACAAACAAAACATGAAATAAACAAACGAAACAAAAACAAAAGACAATTTTTTTCCCCTTATTATTTGCTCCTCGTTTTCTCCCGGGATTGCAAGGGTGTGTCTGTATATTGATTTCCGCGTGTGGCTCAAGTTTTGCCAGTCTGCGTATAATGATTTGCAACAGAGGACTGACACTGCGGAGCAGGAGTGGCCAACGCCAGTCCTCGAGAGCCGCAAACAGGCCAGCTTTTCAGGATATCCACCGTGAATATGCACGAGATAGATTTGCATATAATGGAGGCAGTGCATGCAGAGATCTCTCGTGCATATTCACGGTGGAGATCCTGAAAACCTGGCCAGTTTATGGCTCTCGAAGACCAGAGCTGGCCGCTCCCTGCTATAGATAATGGAGTATCGGGGGGCACTGTCTGCACTGGGTACACAGGGCCTGTGCCTGGCAGCCAAAGCTTGGTGCCCCCCCGAGTCTCGGCGACGCTCACCACTCATTTTTGGTTTTATCCCCGTCTTCCCTGCAGGCAGCACTGCATGTTCTATTGCTGCCTCCGATTCGCCCAAGGCAGTCTCAGGAAAAGAAGGTGGGAGAGCCGCACATAGCAACTCATTCACATGCTGTTCTGTGTTTTCTGGGTTTGGTTTTTTTTTTTTTACATGAACTGATGGGGGAAGGGGGCCTTAATTATCGTAATCTCAGAGCGGGGAGTCTTAAGTACTTGACAATGCTTTTGAGAAAGAGAAAGGTACTTGAACCGTTAAAGCAATGTTAGAATGTTGAAAACTGTTAAAAGTCATAGGAAGGCTTCCCCTACCCTCTGTCCGTGGAAACGTTGGCTACCTTGTCTTTGGGCCTGTGCCCTGCAACTCAGAGCATGGAAAGGGGGCAACAGATAGTCTGAGTGCATGAGTGTGCTAGCGCTATGGCTGCTCATACTAGAATCGGAGGAAACGTGTGTGTCTGTCTCTTTCACACACACACACTCAAGCTCCCTCTGTCTCTCACCAAGCATGTATGTGTATGAGAAACAGAGAGCATATTTTGTTACTAGCAACGGTAACATGGAATAGACTTAGTGTTTGGGTACTTGCCAGGTTCTTATGGCCTGGATTGGCCACTGTTGGAAACAGGATGCTGGGCTTGATGGACCCTTGGTCTGACCCAGTATGGCAATTTCTTATATTCTTGTGTGTACCTGTGTGTAACAATCTTAGGATGACAGATATGGAGAGCGGGAGATTTTTAAAATCCTTATTAGTTTTAATTATTGGGTGTTATTTGATGTGTCTGCTGTTTTGAAATATTTTATCGATGTTTAGGACATTTTAAAGTTATATATTGGGGGAGGGGATGCCAAATACTCTAGCCTCTGTGCAGGGGGCAGTGCAGCAACTGCACAGCCAACTCATGGAGCTAGAAGAGGAACAGTAGGGGGCAGAGTTTAGTATGACGGCTCCACAGGAGGAGGACAGCAGGAAAGGGCAGGAGAGGCAGGGAGGATAGGAGGGAGAAGCTGGTCAGGAGGCCCAACTGCACTGACGTGCGACACAAGACTAGCATGATGATAAGAGTCAGGACCAAACCGAGTGTCAGTAAAGAGATACAGGCATGCCCGCGGGTGCTTACATACAACCGGATCCTGAAAGGCATTCTAAACAATTGCAGCATCCTGTCTGGCAACGATTTAACACCGAATCCCACGGCTATGAAGCAAGGCATCAGGGAAAACTCTGGCAGCCTGTCAGCAGTTTATGAGTGTCTCCCAAATTCAGGGAGAAGGTGGCCTCAGAGCACGACAGGAGGCCACAATGCTTGTTCTGATGTGTTGAGCCAACTGAAGAAAAAGGCTCTGTGCCATTTTGTGGGACTAAAAGGCATCCTTGGGATCACCCAGAGCCTACCTATCAAACAGAACAGCATGGCCAGACGGCAGCTTACTAGACTAAAATAAGGTCCAATATCTGGGGCCGCACACATCTCCAACTGCGCGCCCATCCGCCCTTCCTGGACGTGCGATGCAATATATTAATGAGCTGCTGTGCTTTAAAAGGACAAGCCAGGGATAAATTGTGCATCCCTAGCACATCCATGGCATCGGGCACCCAGGAGACGTGGCTGTGTGTGGGTTAGAAAAACAGAAGCTCGTAAATTGAGCATCCGTTTCCCTAAGACTTTTTTTTTTTCACGATGCTGCTTTCTGTGGTTCCTCCTGCTTAGTATCGCAACAATATTAAGGAACCACAGAAAAGTAGTATTTTTTTGCTTATTTGTTGAGGCTTTGGGTGCATCAAGATTTAATGACAGCTCCGGGGCTGGCGTTAAATTTTGCGTGTTAAAACTTGTGCATTTGGTTCACAGTGATTTTTTGCATCTGTGATAATAGCTAATAGCCCATCTACATGGCATTTAGACGTGATGAACGCTATTAGCTGCGCCCTGGTTTGGACACATATTTTGATGGGCTGATCCCATTATTGCATAGGGATTTATTCTAGTGTGTCCAATACGCACGTCCAACCATGCTTCGAGTTGTGCGCTAGGCTGAGTGCCCTATATTGCATCAGTCCCAAGGTGCATAGTCATGGATAGTCATTGGAAGGTAGAGGTGAACCCATTCCCCAGAATGGATCAGGTGGGGAAGGGTGGGATTCCCCTAGAGGGGTCAGCTATGTGCGTGCGGAGAGGGGATCCCAATACTAAAGAGAAGACCAACCATGGAAAACGGGTGGGGCAGGTGTCACTGAAATAAGTGAAATGCAGAAGCTTTTAACACCTACACTTACCAGCTGCTTCTTGCTTTAACAGGTGCAACGGTGCTACAGAAAAAAAAAAAAAAAAGACACAGCTCCAGTTCCAGCCATGATCATAAAATAAGAGGCCAAATACAGTCTTCCTGAGGAAGCCAGAATAAGCTCCGTCTGATTCCTAAACTTGCACCACACTCAGAATGCCAGACCTGGAGAGCCCAGATAGATTCAACAAGGAGCCAACAGCTGAGTCCCTGCCATTGGAAGCAGCCCATACCAGGCTCCTGTATCTACCTCTACCTGGTGGATTCACCCTGAACAGACCCGTAGAGGACCGCACCATCATGGCTTCCCCACTTGCTGGCTACCCAGCTAAAGGAGATGCATTTGCAGACCCATTAGATGTAGATTTTGCTGAAGTCTGTGGGCAAAGTGAAAAGATGGTGAATAAATAGTATGACCTGGAGCAATGTTCCCTGGACAGTCATCTCCAGCCTCTGCCCCATCGTCCTATAGTAGTGCTTTGATAGCCTTCTGACAACAACCAAAGTCCTTACCATCAATTGATTAGAAATAGAAGACCTGGAGCTGGCCAGCCATTCTGTGGGGGGAGACAGAGGGCTCCTGTCACCGCCCTTGACTGACATTCCCACAGCTGCTGAAGGATTGTGTCTTTTATAGCTTCTGCCTGTGACTGACCTCCAGGTACCTCCTCCAGTGGCCTGTTTTCCTTACCTATCACATAGTAGACAGTCACTTTATCCTGCCTTATGTATCCTCTACCTCTCCTGCTTTGCTGTTGGTATTTGTGCAGAATATAACCTTTGCAACATTGTTGCTAGATATTTTACTAATATGTTGGGGGTTTTTTTTGTACAAAATTGGATGTTTTATTGGTGTTAGGGGAAGAGACCTTTTATTCCTCCCCCTTCTCTCAGAGGTGATTGAGGGTGGATAAGATAGAAAAAGGATGTAAGACTTGAAGACGCCTTCCCTCTCTTGCACTTTGCCATCTGTCCTTTTATTCTCCTCTGGTATTTAGGATACTACCACTGGCTGCCTGCTAGGCCACTGTACTCAAGGACCTAGGCCACTTATTTAATGTATTTAGCTCACGCCTCTTCATTGCAGCTCAAGGTGAGTTACATTCAGGGACTGTAGGTACTTGCTGTACATTACTTCCATCTAGGTTTGCAACAAACAGAAGGATGCCACAAGAGCGTCTTTTTCAAACTTTAATCAAGGAGACGTCTCCTTGATTAAAGTTTGAAAAAGACACTCTTGTGGCATCCTTCTGTTTGTTGCTTTCCTACGGTTTCACTGGATCGCCTACCCTGCTGTTTTTTGGGTCCTTCCATCTAGGTTTGTCACTAAACATAATATCACCATAGGGTGGCTGGGGAGGGTGGTTCCTTTCCAATGTCACAATTGGCCACGCAAGACAGCATACGTCTGCGGCAAAGGGGCACATCTCCACCACTGGACTAACAATGGCAGTAGTGGTCGAATGTCATCCTCCTTCTGCCTTGGTTCTTCAGGCAGGGGCAGATCTTGTCCACTTTGTGATAGCCCTGGCCTTCATCCTTCTAACCCAATACTGGCCTCCCTTCCATCCACCCCCCACCCCCCAGGTCTGCAGTGCCTGAGGGATCAGTTCTAGGTCCAGTTCTGTCAACATCTTCCTGAGTGATATTGTGGAAGGGTTAGGAGACAAAGTTTGCCTTTTTGAGGAAGATCTGCAACAGAGTGAACATCTAAGAGAACAGACAGAATGAGATGTAATCTATGAAAGCTGGTCTAATGCTTGACAGTTAAAGTCAGTGCAAAACAAGGCATAGTACACAGTGGAGGGTGACAAGCTGATATTCACTGACCAAGAGAGAGACATAGGAGTGATCATGTTTGATGATCTCAAGGTAGCGAAAGGTGGTGACGAGAGTCAGAGTGATGCTAGGATGCATAGGACTAGGCATAACCAGCAGGAAAAAAAAAAAAAAAAAAAGAGGTGAAAAGGCCTCATTGGAGAGACCTCAGGTAAAATATTGAGTCCATTTCTGGAGGCTATTCCTTTGGAAGGACATAGTCAGACCAAACGTGATCTAGAAAAAGGCAACCGAAATGGTCAAGGGTTTGCAACGTAGGCCATATGACATGAGACTTAAGAACCTAAACATGTACACCCTAGAGAAGAAAAATGGGAGATATGAAAGACTTTAGGGAGGGTAATTTTTGAAGGTATTTCTCTGGGTAAAACAGTGCTTTATTCATGGAATATATATATTTTTTTTAATTGTTTGCCCGATATGCAGGCAAAAGTGAACTCCTGAGACCTGTATATGCACACTTTTACCTCCATTCAGGTGATGTGTTCTGGGAGCAGGGTCTGGGCAGCATTTGCATTTATGCACATCTTTTTGATTTTAAAAAGTATCCATATAAATTTATAAAGCAAAACTACCACACCAAATAGCAGCTGCAATTGTATGCAGATAGTTTTGATAAAGAGTATTTTTCAAAGCAAATTTGCATATATAAGTTTGTTTTGAAAATTGCTGTAACTTATGTGGGTAATGGCTCGCAAATGTATGCAGATTTTGACAAAATTATTCCAATTACCTCAAAAGGAATCACTTGGCCACAAGAAACAAATGTTCTTCAGGGGAATGCGTGCTCTAGAACAAGAGTTCATGGTATGAAACTCCAGGAGGGAGAACCAGGAGCTACATCAGAAAATATTTGTTCACGGAATGGGTGGTGGATGAATTAAACGGACTAAGAACATAAGAAATTGCCATGCTGGGTCAGATCAAGGGTCCATCAAGCCCAGCATCCTGTTTCCAACAGAGGCCAAGCCAGGCCACAAGAGCCTGGCAGAGATAAAAATTGGTAATGAAATTCAATAAAGTGTGAGATAAGCACAGGGGGATCTTTACTGAAAAAGAGGATGGTAATGAACGAAGCATTGGGATAATCTGAAGAGTGGCATAATTACCTTGAACCTCCAAGAAAACAATGGGGAAAATTGACGAAGCGGTTACAACAATATCTAGCAGTGGTCTAAGCATCGAGCTTCCATGAAGACTGTGGTGAACTGCATTGAAAGACTATAGTTAAAACCCAAACTTCAAGGAGTCTAGGAGGCCAGATCTTTTGAACTTTGGTGGTTGTAGGGATTATCACAAAACTTGGTAGTAAGACACCGAAGGGGACCTAGATGTTATCTTGTATGAGTCAGTGTGCCAGCTATCAAGGCCTGAAATGGTCTCTAGCACTTCTGCTGGAATAGATTTTGTAGCTGCTTGGGACAGAGATTGAGGGCAATGGTGGGAAAAGGGTTGCAAGTTCAGGTATAAGACATGAAGGAGCATTGCATAGGGGAATTTATATGCACATCCACCCCAAGTGGACAAACTGGATGGGCCATAATTTACTATGGTTTTTATGACCCTTGATTTTTTTTGTACTCCATGATAGCCTGAGGATTTAGAATTGGCAGATATAAGATGTGCAGCCTGAACAGGCATTCAGAAGGGAGATGCACTATATATTGCTTTCATAGCATGTTGTGCTAGGCCTGAAAATTCAGGGACATCATCAACTTCTCACTCCCCCTCTTTTCTCTCTCCTTCTTTCCTCTTGATCTTTCCTTCCTCTTTCTTATCACATCTGTCTCTCTCTTGATCCCTTCTTCTCTGTCCATATCTTCTCTTTGTTGCATTTCCTGCTGCAGCAGCCAGAACACCCCCCATTTCCCCCAACAATCTGCCTCCAGCCAGCAGGTTGCTTGTATAGCATGTGCTCTCAGTGTCTAATGTGTGGTCTGGGGTGGGTGATACATTTTTTGGCTGTAGCTTGCAGTGACTGAAAAGCACATACTTTAGAGAATAGGGTGAAAATCTAGGCAAGCTCATTATGTCTTCATTCGCATCTCATTATGCTAAAGTGTTCACAGGCACCCTGGAGTGCATTACCTCCTCCTAAGTCCTTATTTTATGCAATTTTTTCTATACTGCTTTATTGCTCAAAAAGACCATGGACATAAGAGTACAACAAAATCCAACAACAGTAACTACAACGCTATTTTTCATGCATGCTGAGCCAGTTTAGGGTGCATAACGACTATTATTGACTTTAGTGAATTGGGCAACTGGCCCCTTAGTGCTAGACTTAGGGTTCTCCTAAGCAGGGAGCCAAGGATTGTGGGTCCTGGCTGAGGGCTGTCACCCTGATGGCTGGGCTTAGCTGTGAGGAGGATGTGTATATAAAGCAGGATGAAGAATCTGGTCGGTTGCGATGAAGGTTCGAGTCTCTGTAGCCCAGTAAAGTCCAGTTCTAACGGGGCAGCAAGCCCAGTTACTGAGCCAGAAAAACCCAATGATCATTTGATTTTAGCATTTGTAGGTAACATAGGTGCATGGCAAACAAGTTTTACAAAATCCGACCACTACCTTAGGGTAATAGGTAATGCAGTCTGTTCAGATTACAAAATAGATAAGTCTGTGTTGTCGTTCTGATCAGTTATTCAATTTAGAAGTGAATGTAAAACTCTTCAATGTAAATGCCAGATCTTCACCACATAATCCCAAAAGTCTCTGAAACCTGTCATACAATGTCTGAATTCAATTTCATTTGTCACTGTTTTTAGGTTAAAATAATCCCTTTTATATATTTCTGGCCAGAGCAGAAAGTTAATAACTGACATTTCCTTCTCTTAATACATAATGCAAGGCTGACAGCTGCTGCACACCACAGATAAGATGCAAGACCAAAACTTCTCTTATAAAACTTGGGTTTCAAAGCCTATTCCTGTGCTTGTTTTACTCAGTCCTGGCCCTGACAAAGAACGGTCTTCCACGAGGTAGGGAAATGCATGCCAAACTTCACCAAGCCAAAGCAAGTTGCAAGACTAAATCATACAACGGCAAATGTGAGTCTTGATTCACCCATAATCAGGACTTTATTTATGTATTTGTTTGTTGCACTTATGTTCCCCCAGATCTAGAAAATTCAACCTGTCTGGATCACAAATGAACAGACATAATAAAACCAAAACATAAAAACATCATACAATTAACTTCAGTACATTTTATACAAAATATATCTGTTTTGAGTTTTTCTGAAAAATGTAGGACTTAGAAAAAAAAAAAAAAAAAAAAAAAACTACAGCAAAAGATAATCAGCAAGTTTAGCACAGTGGGATAGCTGAGTAACTTCTTAGGCTGGAGACTCCTTCTTAGGCTGACTCCTGCCTCTTTCTGAAAAGATTCCACTTTATCAATCACACCAGCATTCACCATATGTAGACTGCTTACCTCAAGCAGTGTACTCACAGCTTTAGCTTAGGACAGAGATTTGCCAGGAGCTGCCTTCTCCTGGAGACACAGGTTCTGTCTGTTGCCAGCTGTGCTAGCCCTCCTCTTCCTGCACAGCAGGGTTCCGCTCACAGAGCTCTCTCTCTATGGTATTTAAGGTGGCCCAGGCTAGATGTCTGCTCCCATCCATGTTAAGGAGGGGGTTTAGGGCCCCCTCTTTACAGGCACATAAAAAATAATTCCTTCCTGGGCCAGCCTAGTGGCTCGGTGGCAGTGTCGCACGCTTCCATGCAGAGGACCTGGGTTAGATTCTTAGGCCAGAACTATGCTTCCTGGTCAGGCCGGAGCTGGGGATGATGCAGCGATCTGGGGGGGGGGGGGGGGGGGGGGAAAGAGTTCCACTCATTCATTGGCCAGATTTAGTGCTTATGATTGCATGACCTCTCGCTGAGAAGCATCGCTCCAGTGTCTGGGCTAAGTGTGTTGTGAGATATAAAGAAGGGGAAAGTCCTCAAGTAGTTGGAAATGAAGAATTAAGGTGCCCTAGACTAAAAGGAATGCCGGCTCCGAATGAGCTGGAAACCCAAAGAAGCAGGCAGAAACTGCCGGGCGAAGAAATAAAATGATCCCATCCTATGTGGAGCCCCTGTCCTGATCCTGGTTTGGGTACAGAAGCTCCCTGGGACAATCAAGACCAAGAGCAGGCCCTTGTGACTTCACGGGGCAAGAAGTCTCTATTTCAAGGGCCTTCAGGTTTCTCTTCTGCTCAACTGCACTAATGGCAAGGAATAAAAATGCAAGAAATAAAAAGGAGGAGTGATGCCCTAAGGTCAGTGCACTGCATGGTGAACAAAGTCCAAAAATACAGACACAAAGAAAGAAAGCTCCGATTCTTTCCACAAATTCCCACTTCACACATGGGCAGGCAGTCCTGTGGGGGACAGCAGCCCTCCCCGCCCCCCCCCCCCCCCTTGGATCTCTCCTGGTATCTGCTCAGTGAGCTGCTCCCCTTCTCTCTTCTGGCAGTCCCTCCAAAGTCTGGCCAGCCCTACAGGCGATTCTCAAAAATTGTTTAGGACTTTTCTGTAGCTGGGCAGCGACTCCTCTTCTAAACCCCCCCACGAAGTACACATCCCCTTTCAGTGTACTCTTTTTCCTTGGTGAGATGAATTACAATCACCTCCATACACTGAAAACTTCTGCAGATCTCCCAGGGGTTGAAACCTTCAAATTAAAATTGTTTGTGGGGTTTTTTTCCACCCCAATCTTGTGTCCCAGACAGACTCTCCCTCAGCTGAGAGACAGTCCAGCCGACCAGTCCTCTCCCTGTGGAAGGAAAGGTCCCACTAAGTACCCTCGGAAGGAGAAGCCCTCTCTCTCTCTCAGTCCTTGTGTGGCTCAGGCAGACTCCTCTAGAACTCCCCCTGCATCACATGGCCTACAGGAGTTGTCAAAACTAAGAATTTTGATGCGTCAAGCCCAAAATGAATACTCTGCAAAGTTATAGTCAAATTGTTTTCTTACAACTCAGCAACTGCTGACAGCTCCAAGACACTTTCTTTCACATCATTTTTCATCTTTTACATCCATCAACAATAATGAAATTGCATTAAAGCAGCAATATAGTAACATCTGCATTTAAAAAAAAATGCCGTACTTTACATATTTATGCACATCACAGAGTTTCTGGAATCGTTAGCATGACACAATGTAGTCATTTCCGAGGGTCAAGGGAAGAGCAGCACAGCCAGGCGTTCCACTGGGAGAATTCAGAAAGGGATTAACGCAATTCATTGTGATCCTACAATCCAAGGGAACGAGTTTTACTTAGAAATGTTTTAAAAAATGATGTGCCCACGCTTTCTTGAAACTGTTTCTTGGCATGTTGAGAAGTCAACAGATCCCACTCCCAAGGAGATGGAACAAGTTGATGATGTCACTTGGCTGCCCGACACAATCCACAAGGGAACTCTTGACTAAAGAAATTTTGGCAGCCTGGTGGCTGTTTTTGGAAACCACTTTTGTTTAGTCTCTTTCTTCAATTATAAAACATGCCTTTTTAGTGGAAGGTTAAAAGTCAAAAGCTTTCATCATTTTTAAACTATTAATGCTCAAAATCTCAGTACTCTTGTATGTTGCATCAGTTCTTCCCATATCTCCTCTGGAGACAGAGCACTTCTTGCTGTGTGGCTCTGTTTTCACAATGCAAACGGTCAGATGGTAAGACATTTTTTTCACCCAATAAAAACGTGAGAATAATCTTTACTTCACTATGCATGAAAGTTCTCCTTTAAGGAATGTCCATATTATGTTACACCAATCAACCTGTAGCCACGGATAAGAATGAGAAGCGCTTTGTAGATATACGCATGTGGACGGGATCTTTGCAATGTTCTTCAATCTAGGTGTGAAAGAGAGGGATTTTTCTCTCTTTCAAAGTCAACTTTGTCTGCTTTGAAAATTATCCTGACAAATCTACCTGCACAAGTTAAAATGTCTACATAAAATTTCCTTAAAGTGTTCATGCACACTACTTAAACTCCAAAAGTATGTGTGTTCAAATTCCTCTCCAGTTTTGCCCACAGGAATGCCTCTGCTCAGTTTGGATAAGTTTAGGCAGGGAACATGAGATACATACATAAGGTTAGGGTTGCCAACCGGCTCCAGATTTTCAGGGCAGGTTGATCCAGTGCTGCTTTTACCCCATTGCATGCTGGGACTTATTCTGATCTCCCTATTGCATTCCCTCAGGAAATCAAGACTATAAGTACCAGCATGCAGGGGAGTAAAACCAGGATTGGATCAATCTGTCCTGAAAATCTGGAGCCAGCTGGCAATCCTAATTGAAGGGGCAAGTTTATAAAAGGTGATTTCTGTAAGTAAAACATTTTAAAATTACCCTGCCTAAGCACCCTTTATCCCTTATGTGGTTGGTAACAACGGGTATGCTTTGTTGCCTTGGCTGTTGACATCTTTCTTATATCCACGGAATGCAGCTCACTGCTCCACGAGGGCCACCTTTGGCATCTCGAAAATGAGGATTTGGTGCCTGGGAAACAAGGATGCCTTCTTACCATTTTTTTGCCTGACAAAGAGTGTAAAAATGTTGAGGGTGTGCGCTGCATGGCCGCACCACCGGCACAGGTTACCTTTGCATGAAGGTGCAAATCTGAATGCAGCGAGAGAGTGTCTAAGGAAGCCAGTGAAAATGGTTAGACATTGGGGGGGGGGGGCAACCGTATCCAGGCTGTGACTCGATTCTGCAGCTGAGCTTCTGAAGGAAAGTGCGAACCTGGCAAAAGTGACCTTGCTCTGCATGCCTTCCTCTCCTCCTATTCTGGCTGTCCCCGACATCGATGGCGATAAGATGTTGAGCGCCTGATTTACTACGGCATTTCTCCTATTCTGTGCCTGGGAGAAAATGCCTTGATGAATCAGGCCCAAAGTTTGTTGAACACTGGATCAAATTAGCTTTTTCTTCCAGAGTTTTCGGTGCTCCTAGAAACAAAATGAAGGCTTCTCAGCCAGCTGGGTTTCAGGAAAACCAATGCTATGAAGGCTTTTGAATTTCATTGGGGTTTTTAGTGAACTGCAGTTTCAGAAATGACGCGGTAGCCCAATTCCTGTTTCATTAACACGAGCTGACACCTCCACAGTTAAACGTATTGATGGCTTTTCGTCGGCGTTTCTTCAGCTTGTACTATATAAAAGAAGATTCACGGCAGTGTAATTCTGATTTACTGGGGGAAGAGCCTTCTCTCATTATCTGTCTGGCTTTCTAAAGTGTGGCAACCATTCCTGTGATTTGTACAGGTAACACATTGAGATGCAAGACTGCAGATTCCTGTGATTGAAGTCATTTTTAGCTAATTTATTTCTATATTAAAACTTAAAGAAATGTCCTAATTGCAATAAGGTAACTGCAGGATATGTGGTTATCCTAGGATAATCACATCCCTGTGGGATCGGGGATATTCAGCTATATACCTTTAGCTTTGCAATTCCTCAGGGGTGTAATTATCTCATGATAACAATACACTCCACCCCATTGTGCCTTATTGCTTAATTAGCTACTGGATGAAATATAGTTCTGTTTGTATCAACTTTATGACCATAGTAATTGCACTGAGCTACAGTTGCAAAACGGGGAAAAAAAATAGATGAAATAACTACATATATTTTGAGTAATCATGAAAATATCCATTAAGGGATTAAAGTGAAACCCATTTTACTCCTGCTGATCATGTTCTCTAATGTGAAATTATTTTATGATCCTGATGAATGTAATTAATGAGAATGGTTGTTAATTAGTTACACTAGCAGGTGGGCCATACAAATGTGTGTGCTTAAGGAGGATACCATAGCATCGCATTCAACCTGGGTTCAGTGCTGTTTCAACTAGGCTGAGAGAGTGGAAATTACAATCTAACCAGGACTTTAATTAAATTAAAGCAAATTCTAATAGCTAGCAGGATTCTTCAGGAAAAAAAAAAAATGAATACAGACACGTATTTTTCTCCTTCATTTTACCTGGTGTGCTAAGGGGCCAACATAACTCTCACAGGGAAGAGAAGGACGGCAGTAGGATCCGCGTCCAGGATCAACCGAGCTTTTCGTGTACTAACAAAGCACGCGTGCCAGTTCCATGGCATTTGCGATGTTTAGCTAATCTATGCCGGCGTTTTCGGCTGCACTCCTCCTCCTCCTCCTGCCTCGAAGAAGACATTGCAAATCTTAATTCTAGAAATGGCAATCACGTTCCTATTTAGCAGCTTTTAAGCATTATCAGGTATCGTCAGCCGCCCCCCGAGGCGTTCAGCCAGGAGGGCCACACGTTCCTCTGCTGTATTTTTGTGAAGCATAGTCACAAAGAGAGGAATCAAGGACTCAGGGGTGATGTACTAAAGTGCAATAAGGCATTTATTGCCCTGTACAGGCCTCACACAATTTACCAGTCAGTTAGAGAGTACATTTGTCACTGCCCACATTGGTGGAAAGTCGGTGGGTACATCTTATCCGCCGACGTTACGCCAGTTTTTCCAAAGGGAAGATACACACAGAGATTCCCTTTGAAAATTAGCCCATCGTAACTGCCCGCACACATTTACGCCTGCTGATGTGTGTGTGGGCGCACAAAGATTTTCTGTAGAAACTAAACCATAAGCCCTCATTTTCAAAGGGCCAGGAGCGCAAATACCGGCAGTTATGCGCGTGGCCGGGCGTGCACAAGTGCCGGGACCTGGAAAAAGGGCGGGCCAGGAGGCGTGGTCTCGGTGGGGAGGGGCGGGGCCAGCGGCGCACCGGTAGCCGGCCGGCGGGTGGAGATTACTGCTGCTCCAGAGGAGCAGTAAGTAATCAAATGAAAAAAAATGTGGGAAAGGTAGGCTTGGTTTAGGGGCTGGGGAGGAGAGGGGAAGAGGGAGGAAGTGTGGGAGGTAGGGAACTGGGAAAGGTCGGATTGCATCGCCACGCGTATTTAACGAAAATCCGCCACCCCGCGCGTTCCACCCGCACATGCGTGCACGGATTTTTTTTTTTTTTTTTTTTTAAATCTGGCGCGCATGTGCGCTCGGCCATCAGATTTTATAGCACGCGCGAGGCCGGAGCACGCGTGTTATAAAATTGGCGCGTGCGCGTGTGGCGGGAACTGCGCACGCGTGGACGGCCGCGCGCTCCTTTTAAAATCGACCCCCCCATAACTTTTTAAAATGCGAAAGTAAGCGCACATTTCCAAACGCCGTCCACGAGAACACTTCTTCACGTCGTGAATAAAAATAAGTGCCCGCAGGAGCCACGTACCAGGCAGGCAATGTAAAAAGCCCATTTCTGTGGGTAGAGCACTGTTTTACCAGGGAAAAAAAAAGCTTTGGAAATGACCCTCTTGCAAGTTAAAAAAAAAAACAAAAAAAACAAAACAAATGATGTTATCAGGGCTGCCTATGCAAACGCAAGTGAAAGATAATGAGAAGTTTAGACATTCACCCCCTATGTGCCAAAATGACGTGAGAATGAGATTATTTAAATGAAAGGAAAATGCAACACCAGGAGGACTGCATTACGGGCAAATTACCTGAGGCAGAGCAGCTCACAAAAAAAAAAAAAAAAGTGATGTGTTTTTCTGACATGGAGACTTGGTTTGTGCTGCGGTTGCAGCAGGAATGGCAAAGTGGTGAAGGAGTAGAGTGAAAGACGAGCAAGGGGAAGGAAGAGCGAGAAGACATCCCTGAAACAGCAAGCGAGGCCTCAGCAAGCACCGTTCCCCCCCCCCCCCCAAGCAGAGCTGGGGGGCCCCAGACTGCTGGACTGTCTTCAACCTGTCCAGATCCCAGCCTGTCCTTTAGCCATTTCCTCCATGGCCTCCCCCACTCCAGTCTTGTTTGAATGAGCCAGGATATTTTTTTTTGCCCATCTGATGAAGTAGTCATTTGCAGTCTCTGCATGGCTCACAATGCCCTGGGACCGTAGCTCCCCCCCCCCCCCCCCCAAGCTGAGCGCATGAGCGACCGCTCGTACATTTCGTAGCCTCGCTCACGGGTTCCACGTTGTCACTCATATGCATTTTTCTTTGTGCTACGTACAGAAATGCAACGCTGATAATTGGCGATCAAAAGTTGTTGGTTTAAAAAAAATGGTTGCTTATGCACAAAAAAAAAAAATGTTACTCTTTTGACCCCTGGGTCCAAACGTTGACTGAGCTTCCCTGATCCCTTGGAAACTCAAATAGCAGTTTAAACATATTTATCTTAAAAATCCCCAGGAGGGATTTGAACCCTCATCACCTGGATGGAAGGCAGATGCCTTCCCCACTGAGCCAGCAACTCACTTTCCAACCACTGGCTTCAGAAGTCCCTCTCAAAGTCCATAGTTCAAGAGTCCAGCCCCACTGGGCCTAACTGCCACCTCCCTCCATACCTCTGGGACCTCAACCCTTTCCCAGATGAACAGCCACCCACCAGCAGTCCTCCAGGCAAAGTATCCTTGTCGTTCGTCCAACCAACAGAAGTCCCCACGCTCACCTTCTCAGTGATAGTTGCTGCAGTCCTTCACACGGTCGGGGAATGTCCAGCCTCAAAATCTCCCAGAGCAGACAGGAAATCCGATCCTTCCTCCTCAGTCCCCCACAGGAGACTGAGACTGCTCTACTAGGGAGTCCTTTTTATCCTGTGGAAACTCCTCCTCCTCTGCCAGCTGATTGGCTCCAGGGAAATCCCACCCTTAACCTCCCACACCTGTGGTTCTTCTGTCCTTGTAACATCCGGGGGAAGGAACCAAGGGACGTCTCTTGCCTGGTGTTGCTGTATTTTCCTTCCCCCCCCCCCCTTCCCTTGAATCTTTGGTTCCTAGCTTTATTCTTCCTATCTAGTCTAGCATAGTGACCCCGTCACAACCCCCCAAACTGGATGATGCCACAATTTCTCCTTTGTTGCTGTGGATTTCTTGCTGGACTCCCTCTATGAATGGTAGATAGGCTCAAGAGGGTCATTTTCCTCACCTCTGAAAAAGATGTTGGGGGATCTGGAGTCTAGTTATTGGTGTCCCTTCACTGCTCTCCTCCCCACCCCCTAAACCTAGCCTACCTTTCCCACATTTTTTCATTTGATTACTTACTGCTCCTCTGGAGCAGCAGTAATCTCCACCTGCCAGCCGGCTACCAGTGCGCAGCTTCCCCGGGACAGCAGCTGGCCCTGCCCCTCCCCACCGAGACCACGCCTCCTGGCCCACCCTTTTTCCACATCCACGCTCAGCAGTGAATGGTCTGGGTGGTTACAGCCATAGGCTAGGGATCAGTATTCAGATCCCACTACTGAAACATTTTATTACCTCAGGTAAGTCACTTTTATTTCACAGTGCCTCGGGTACCCAATTAGAGCAGGAGGAAGGCACATCACGTCTGAATATCTTATCAACATTATAAACATGTTTTGAGGCACTGAAGAAGGGGACCAAAAAAAAAGAGGAAATAATGCCAGAGGTCATTGTCCAGCTTTGAGAGTATAATGATAACATCCTGGCAAACAGGGCTTCTGTATAGTAATAATGGAGAAGGGCTCTAAGGCTGTCCCCATCGTACATCACTATTGGTGAAGAATCACGAGCAAAGGTTCTTCAAGCTGTTCCGCAGACAAAGTAACAGTAATTTAGATGGACTATGTCCAGCTAGCATGAAACTAACTTCATTCACCTTGCCTGCTGGGTCCTGCACTGAGTATTTCCTCCGTACGGCCCTTGGCTTCAGCCCGTGTGTACACTGGCCTCTTCGGCTGAGAGAAAATCGGTGTCGACAGCCTCCCGAGTGCATTTTAATAATCAACCTGATCGTGGGTGCATGGCAGCTGCTCCACTGATGGTGTTAGACAGCGAATAAAGAAGGATGCCAGCGGTGCCCTCAGATCTGACATAACGAGGGGGAACATCAGTCATTGGGCTAAAAAGGCTCATAAAAGCTCCATCAGCTGCGACACAGAAGTCTGTCTTATGCAAAGCTAATGAGTAGATGTGGCAGCGTTAGCATTCTCTTCAGACGGTAACAAGTTGTCAGTGATCTGCATTTTAGATGAAAAACTCCGCTGAAAAGTGAGGAGTCTCAAAAAGCATCCTTTACAACAGCCATATATAATATGCCACTGGGCCTTTTTAGGGCAGTAGACCCAACTGACCTGGGTTATAATCATTCAAACGAAATGATTTGCACAATGAAAATGCTGGCTCGAGAAGAAACAACGACAGATCATGCTAGTGCATTAACACATATTCTTCCTAAATAGGCCTATTTATTTATTTTATTAATTTTATTTAAAAAATGTTATTAATTTTATTAATTTTATTAATAATAATTTTATTAATTTTATTAATTTTATTAATTTTATTAATAGGGCCTATTTATTTATTTAAAATAATTTGTCATCTGCACGGCTTGTGTTAAGCCCCAAAATGTCTCCCCCCCCTCCCCGACTGCTGAAACTGGAATGGAATGAGCGGCTGGAATATTTAGACGTTCACTTGCAGTCCCAATCTATTTAGGAAGAGAGAATTTGTGTAAATAACGGAAAAACGGAGGATGATGAGGAAGGATGAAAGACCCTGTGGGTTACCCGGTCTGCCTATAAGAGCCAGCTGCTTAGATAGAAAAAATGTAAAATGTTAAAAGGATGATTGGTTTTCAAGTAGAAGAAATATCTTCTCAATATGAAATTCAGATTCTGCACCTAGTTAAACGGCACTCTCAAAATTCCTGACTGAATTCACCGCAATTCACTTATTGGAAACAAAAACATTCTAAAACATGACATCCAAGGACTGGCATACCCCTCTGAAGGTGTTTCTGCGCCTGCCCGCTCCTCTCTAAACCTGGTCACTAAATTGCAGACCACTTCAGAAAGCGGGTGGCGGTGTAGTCTCGTGGTCCGAACAAGGGTCCGAGAAGCAGCAAAGCTGGGGCTCAAATCCTTAGGCCCGAGTCGCTTTCGCCTCTATTGCCTCAGGTAGAAACACAGGGGCAACTTTGTAAACGAAGCCCACTAGGGACAGGGAATCGTCTCTAATACCTGAATGCAATCTGCTTCGAAGTGGCTGATCAGTCGCAAAAGGTGGGAGCATAAATCGAAATAATTACATTAAAATGAATTGGAGGCCGGAAATATATAGTCAATTCGTGGGAAAATGGAGCTGGGGAGAGGCAGGTGAACAGCAGCAGCCACTTAGCTGAATCCCTGTATCTTAATTTCCCAAAATGCATGTTTGTGTGCTTCTTGCACAAATGTGAGCTGAAGCCAACCGTGGATGGAGCAGTTTGCCACGTGGGTACAGTTTCACCCATTGACTAAGAGGGAGTCTGTTCCCCGCCTGTGATAACGAATTTGCTCTAATTCCATCTGAGCTCAACAGAGAGCAGACAGAAGGCTCCCAACCGGCAGCGAAATTCTGGCGACACCGATTGTTTTAAAATGTTGATGCAACTGTGTTTGTGAAAGGGAAGGCAGCGGCCACGGCTGCCGAGGTGAGAGAGAAGCGTGGCAGCTTAAAGATAAAGCTTCACTTTCAAGCAAATTAACTCCCAGCGCCTTTAATTAATTTGAAATTGCAACATTATTTATTACAATTGTTACAGCGCCTCCTCATTAATCATTTTCTTTCGGTTCAGTTTTTTTTTTTCAACAGACAATGAGGAGGGCAATTTTCAAAACATTTTTTCCCGAATGTTTTTACTATCTCATTTTCACTGTGGGATGGGCAATTACACACATGTCCATATGACATAAATACAAAACTCAGCTATAGGAATAGAACAGATATCAACCTATTATCAAAAATCACAATAAACAGACAGTTATCCAAGACTCTTAACATTACTATTCCAACCACTTTACAATAGCAATAATAATAATAATAGAAATAGGAATAACACTATTACTTCCCCTTTCCCTCCCACACATTCAGCCCTCCTTCCCTCCCCCTTCAATGCTTCACAAACCTACAGATAACAAAGAATGGTACCCACAAGGATAAGTTAACCATGACTATCGGTCACCACGTAAATATAGAGTCAAGTATAGAAATGAATGTCATTGGTATCAATAAGAAAACAATCCTCAAAATATATACCACTGTAAGCCACGCCCTCGTTGGAATTGTTTATACAAGAAATTCTAGACAGAGACCTAAATATATATTGTTTAGATTTTATATCTTCAGGCTAAAGTGATCCCCCAAACCCCCATGCACTTATAAACGGCACAAAAAATCTCAAGAGATTTACTTTCCCGCCTCTCTACAGAGACGGAGACGTCCTGATTTCTTCAGGTCACGCCTTAAAAAATGGTTTCCAACTCTCATGAAAACGGTCTGGGTTTTTCCACAGACAGAAGATGAATAGATTTGTGTTCCAGAAGCAGTAACGCTAGCATATTCGCTCTCCACATACTTTCAGAAGGACCAGCATTGTCCAGCCACTTAGTGAAAATACATTTCTTCGCCACTAGCCTAGATTTCAATAATAAAGCCTTTGTGCTTTATTTACCTCAATTGCCTCCTCCCGAACACACAGCAAACAAAAGGTAGCTGACCATGAGAAATGCACTTGAAGAACAGAATGTAAAAGTTGTAGTGTATTTTGCCCAAATGACCGAATAAACGTGCATTCCCAAAAGTCGTGTGGCACCAGCACTAGAACACTTCAGGCATGCGTCAGATGAAGCAATGTGCGCTTTGTCAGCCTTTATAGGCCGTAAATAGCAGCTTTTGCACGATTTTTAAACGGCATTTCTCTCACTGTCATGCTCTCTGCTGCTTTATTAACTAGGACCAATCCTGCCAGAATATCATCATCTTCCAGGCACACACACATCTCCTTCCTCCTAACATCCGCCATTGTCTGCGGCAGATGATATTGGGTGATAGAATGAATATATTTATACGCCAAAGACATTGACATTTTTCCTGATTTCAGCAAGTGCAAATGTCTTTGAAAAGCACCTGATGTATAGTTGGACAATTCTTTCTTAAAAGAACATGAAAAATAACTCCGGTTTTGAAAATAAGCCAGATAATCATTTTTGCTCATATCTCGATGTTCTATGCAATGCTCAAAAGAATACAGCGTTCCTTTATTTAGATCCAAAAAAGACTGTAATGAGTCTAATCCTTTAGATTCCAATCTTTTAAAAGCAAGCTGCAAGTCTCCGGGACTGAACTGTGGATTTCCAGTCCATGGTGAGCAAGGAGATACTTCCCCTGACAATTTTAATGTGTTCCTTATAAACCTCCATACTCTTCTAGCTGTTCCAAAAAGTAACAAGTGAGTAACCAAATTGGGAAGGATATCTCGGGGGGCAGGTAGAACATATTTAAGAGGAGACACAAATTGCCTCTCTAAACTCAGAGTACTATTACTACCTCTCTCCCCATCCAGCTACCAATCATCACTTAGCTGCAGGCCATATTATAGTATTTTATACAGGAAAACCAACCCTACTCCCCCCTCTGTTTTAGCATAACTTAATTTAGTCTCCGGAAATCTCGCCTTCTGTGATCATCCACATAAATTTAGAACTAAGACTATTTATTAAATTAATATCCGTCTTACGTAAAGTAACAGGGAGCATTTGCAAAATATATAACAGCTTCGGGATCAAGATCACTTTTAGTAAAGACACATGCCCCATAACTGAGAGCGGAAAATCCATCCAGGTCAGAGTTTTTTGCTTTAATTCTCTAATGAGGGGCATTATATTTCATCCGTTTCACTGCTTAGGATTGCTAAGTATTAGTACCCCTAAATATTTAAAGTTTCTCCTCTACCCACCGTAATGGAAATGGGACCCACCCATCTCTGTTGCCCTGAGACATCCAGATCTTCTGATTTACTTTCCAACTTTAACCCTGAAAATTATCCACATTCTATTACCATATCTAATGCTCTTGGAAGAGATTGCTGAGCATGTGAAAATCTCATTAATATATTGCCGGCAAAAAGCATTATCTTGGATTCCATATGCCCAATAGGAACACCCCTAATAAATGTCTCCTGTTTTATCCTGCATAATAGCGGCTCCAAGGTCAATATGACTAATAATGGTGACAACGGACGGCCTTGCCTTGTGCCCCTATGCTGGGAGAATGATTCTGAGATTGTGCCATTTACCTGAATATACTCCAGTGGGTTAATATAGAGAACCTTTATCGCATCCGAGATAGAACTTAAGAAACCAATTCTCCTGCAAGACAGGACCAAGAACCCTCTCAAAGGCTTTATCCACATCAAAACAACTAGTGACTCATGCACTTTTTTATGTAAACTCATTTCCATGGCTAAAAGTAGCCACCTGATATTTGAATTGGAATGTCTGCCAAAGAAGACAAAGCCTGATTGTTTATTAAATAGTAAAGTTGGTAGAACATATTTTAATCTATTTGCAATTAATTTCGCAAACATTTTTACATCAATATTTAACAGTGAAATCGGCCTTTACAAGGCAGGATTATCAAGTTCTTTACGCAGTGTTGGTAATACTGTTATAACCGCAGTCCTTAATGTCTTTGGCGTTTCTTTCCTCTGTGTCATATATTCGAAGATATATTTAACAGGCTTTGTTACATGAGTACCCAGAGCTCTAAAGAAACGTGGCATGCAATCCATCAGATCCTGGAGATTTGAAATTCCTGAATTCTTTAATGATACCAGCAATTTCCACCGTCGTAATTAGACTGTTCAACTTTCCCAAAACATTAGGTTCCAGTTTAGGTAGTTGAACCTCGGACATAAATGCTGACCTCGCAGTCAAATCTTCTGCATCTGCAGTTTAAAGTTTTTTTCAGAAAATGTTTCCAATCCCTCTACATTGGTGCAAATTTCTCCTGTAATAAATTAGCATTCTCATCAAATTACCATATCGGTAACATTTATGTTTTAATACGAACAAAGAATTTATAGCCCGCTGGTGCAAATTGTCGTTCAATAGTTTATTAGTTGCCAAATTTTTTTTCCTTCCACTTGTCACCCTCTTGCAAGTTTAATTTGGCTTTGAAGTTGCTAAGATTTTTACGTAGCTCTAAGATATTTTTATTAAGCGCCCACCTTTGGAGATAAAATAACTAATAATTTCTCCTCGCAGGAATGCTTTTGCAGTTTCCCAATATTAAACTGGTGTGTCGAAGTGCTGTTTATTCTGTAGCGCAAACTCATGCTTTCGCTCTTCTAGAGATGATTTAAAAGTGATATCATTAGTCAACCACGGAGGCATTGGCCAGATTGGAGATCTCAAAGCATGACTTGTTCTCGCTAGAGTGCACATTACTGGGCAGTGGTCTGAAATTACTAGTGGACCTACAGTCGCTGATTATATTTCATGGAAAATCTCCTCAGCTATAAGTAAATAATCAATTCTTGACTTAGTTGAATGTGCTCTGGCGTAATATGTGTAATCTTTATTTCCTGGATATAAAATTCTCCACAAATCCAATAATTTCATAGCAGAACAAAGAAGATTAACCCTTCCTTATTCTCATTAGGTGAATTTGTTCTCAGGCTTGGCCATCTGTCTATAGAAGAATACGCAACACAGTGAAGATCCCCCCAAAATAATTGGAGCTGGACTCAGTTCCTGTAATCAGGTGATAAGTTGCACAAAAAAAAAACGTATAATTGTAATTATTGGGGCATACGCTGATGCTCGTATAACATCTTTTGTATCATTTCCCATTAGCCAAAACAAAGCGTCCCTGAGGATCAATCTGGATTCACTCCAGATGAAAAGACACATCTTTGTGGATTAAGATAGCCATGCGACAACTTTTAGAGGAACCCCGTGCTGAGAAGACCTGTGACACCCACTTTCACCTAAGCTTTTGGTGTTCCCCATCCAGCATATGGGTCTCTTGGAAAAATACCACATTGTAGTCTCTTCAACTGTGCTAATAACTGTGCTGTAGTTACACGATGTTAGGTTCCATATTAGGAGCTACCACCCAGGAAAAAGATCTAGGCATCATAGTGGATAATACTTTAAAATCGTCAGCTCAGTGTGCAGCAGCAGTCAAAAAAGCAAATAGAATGTTAGGAATTATTAGGAAGGGAATGGTTAATAGAACGGAAAATGTCATAATGCCTCTATATCGCTCCATGGTGAGACCGCACCTTGAATACTGTTTACAATTCTGGTCGCCGCATCTCAAAAAAGATATAGTTGCGATGGAGAAGGTACAGAGAAGGGCAACCAAAATGATAAAGGGGATGAAACAGCTTCCCTATGAGGAAAGGCTGAAGAGGTTAGGGCTGTTCAGCTTGGAGAAGAGACGGCTGAGGGGGGATATGATAGAGGTGTTTAAAATCATGAGAGGTCTTGAACGAGTAGATGTGACTCGGTTATTTACACTTTTGAATAATAGAAGGACTAGGGGGCATTCCATGAAGTTAGCAAGTAGCACATTTAAGACTAATCGGAGAAAATTATTTTTCACTCAACGCACAATAAATCTCTGGAATTTGTTGCCAGAGGATGTGGTTAGTGCAGTTAGTGTAGCTGGGTTCAAAAAAGGTTTGGATAAGTTCTTGGAGGAGAAGTCCATTAATGGCTATTAATCAATTTTACTTAGGGAAGAGCCACTGCTATTAATTGCATCAGTAGCATGGGATCTTCTTAGTGTTTGGGTAATTGCCAGGTTCTTGTGGCCTGGTTTTGGCCTCTGTTGGAAACAGGATGCTGGGCTTGATGGACCCTTGGTCTGACCCAGCATGGCAATTTCTTATGTTCTTATGTTCTCTCATTTCACTGGGGTACCTAATCCTGCTATGTTCCATGATATTATCTCAACTAGAGTCCTCATCCTAGATCTCACTGGCCCATCTCAAAGCTAACTCCTTTAAACATACAGTGAGACTGCATTGTCCCATCTCAAGCTACAGTCCCCCTTATCCATTCAGGTCTCAACTCCACTGGATTGTATCTTCCCTCCCTTCCTATGCATTCTTCCAGCCTGTAGGTTATAAAATATTCAAAAAATAAATTATCAGCAGAAAAAAACTTCCACCCTCCCATCCCCAAAACAAACCCAAAATACAACACATTTAAATCCCTAAAGAAAACCTGCTTTCCAAAAATAAAAAGCCAGGATCACTCTTTGATGCATTCAGGTGACATTTTCATTATATATACATTTGAATAATCATCTATCACTTATTTATTTATTTAAAATCTTTTCTATACTGTCGTTAAGTTATATACCGTCACAACAGTTTACATGTAGGCACATAAATCAAGGTAGGTGAATGTGTACTATAGTACATTCTAACAGGTGCCAAAAAGGTTCGGTAACATTATGTCATAAAAGGACTCTCAATTGTTTAGTGATGTAGGTCTTGACCATGTATACCTGTAAGGTACTTATTCACAGGTACTTATTCACACTTAGAAATCTTAGGCCTTTCTGCAATAATTCTTCATCCAATCAATTATGTTATCAACCTCAATAGTAAGCCACGAAGCTGGTGGAAATATACCAACAAAATGTAATTGAACACTATATAGTCCAGGACACTGTCTGTGTTGTAGCCCTCATGAGCCGAATCTCTTCTGCCTTCTCTTGACTTACCAAACTCTCTATCCTTGTCCTGAACAGAAATGGGCACCAACCAAAACAAAGCAGAATGACTGCACCTCTTCTAGCTCAAGGTTGAATATGCATTTGCGAACTAGGAAAAATAGTGAGATTTCATGCAATTCCTTTTTTTTTTTTTTTTGGCAGAAGCTACACTCTGTGCAGATGGAAATCGAGAGTTTAAA
Organism: Rhinatrema bivittatum; assembly: GCF_901001135.1. NCBI lineage: Eukaryota > Metazoa > Chordata > Amphibia > Gymnophiona > Rhinatrematidae > Rhinatrema > Rhinatrema bivittatum. The sequence continues at coordinate 340,550,681 of NC_042620.1, read as the reverse complement.
TTTCCCCTCGGTGAAGTCAGTTATCTGGCCCATCCTTTTTATTTAGTTAAACTGCACATCTCCAAACTGTCAATAAATCTAATTTCTCTGAACGTTGATTTGCTGCTTTCCGGTAAACCCTCCAGAAACATTTGGGCATCTTCTACCTTCTCGAAGATTTTAGTATTATTTTGGTGCCACACTCGTAAACTCTCTGAGTACTGCAACGCAAACCTAATCTGTCTGCTCACCAATGCAATACATGCTGGCGCAAACTCTTTTCTCTGTGATGAAACCCGTGGAGAGAAATCCTAAAACAGTAGCATATGCTGGTCAAACATCCGCATCTCCTTATTCTTATGATAAGCTTGCATTATCTCCACCTCTTGGGTATAGTTCGGCAACTTGAAAATCACCTCTCAGGGATTGGGTCTTCCCACCGTTCCTCCTCCTACACGATGTGCATGCTCGATAAGAACAGGACCACTCGCATTTGAAAGGCCCAGTTCTTTGGTTAGCCACTGCTTGCGGTTAGATTTCAAATTTTTATCTTCTACTGACTGAGGGATACCCACCACTTTCATATTATTACACCCTAAGTGGTTTTCTAAATTGTCGTGCTTACTAGAGATGTGAATCGGGCTTCGGACGATTGAAAATATCGTCGATATTTTCAAAATCATCAGAAATCGGGGGCTCCTCCAAAACGATAGGAAAACCCCACAATATTGATCGTGGGAGTTCTCTTATCGTTTTGGGGAAGGGCGGGAAAAACGGCACACAAAAACAACCCCTAAACCCACCCCGACCCTTTAAAACTAATCCCTTAGCTTCCCCCACCCTCCCGACCCCCCAAAAAACTTTTTACAGGTACCTGGTGGTCCAGTGGGGGTCCCGGGAGCGATCTCCTGCTCCCAGGCTGTCCTCCCGCTCTCGGGCCGTCGGCTGCCACTAATCAAAACAGCCATTTTTAAAGATGGTGCCGGCCGAAATGGCCAGCGCCATCTTTAAAAATGGCGCGGGCCATCCAGTGTTCCTACCATGTGACAGGGGCCGGCCAATGGCATGGATACCCTGTCACATGGTAAGGGCAAAGGGCCATTGGCGCCATTTTGATTAGTGGCAGCCGACGGCCCGGGAGCGGGAGGATGGCCCGGGAGCGGGAGATCGCTCCCGGGACCCCTACTGGACCACCAGGTACCTGTAAAATGTTTTTGCGGGGGTCGGGAGGGTGGGGGAAGCTAAGGGTTTAGTTTTAAAGGGTCGGGGTGGGTTTTTTGTTTATCGGCTCGGGCGCAGCCGATAAACAAAACCGCGATCGGGCCGGACAAAAAAAAAAATACGATGTGAATCGGAACCGGAATCCGAGCCGATTCCGGTTCCGATTCACATCTCTAGAGCTTACCAGATTGGTTTGCCAGCAACTTTTCCAATTTATGAATTTTTGTTGCGGCTGTCACCGAGTCGTCTTCCACACGCCCCCTCCACCACATCCAATCATTCCCAAAGTCAGCATTCGAATTTTGTAGTTCAGCGATTTGGGCTGAGATTGCTTCAGACTTGCTACTGCCACTGCCACCTCTGTAAGGACGGCAGCATTCATGTCTTTCACCATTAATGGCGCTGCTTTTTCCTTTGAGGCAGCAAGGCTTCTCGCTGTCCTTTCTGGTATAGCTGGTGGAAATTACCCTTGGCAATCTTGTTATAAATCTGCCCATACGCCAATTCTTGCAGATTAGCTGGAGAAAGTCACACTTTAACTGTGATGGCAACCGATGTTCTGGGAACACCACCCGGAGCCTGAGATCAAGCTTCCCTCCGGGCCCACCATATTACGTGAGCTCCATTTTCAAACCATTTAACCTGGATAAAACTGGGGACTGCTTTCCCCCTCTGCAGGGCTACTTTTATTCACAACAAAGAGGCAGGCCCAGCGCCAGGGGCAGGGAACAGAGAGCAGATCTGGCAGACAACACATGGGGGATTTCATTTCAAAATCCCTCTATGCTATTAACAGTACGGACCCTGCAACTGTAAACAGGTAGACAGTCCACAGGTACTGCCAGCCATCGCAACATTTTTGAAGGGAAAACTCTGCTTACAAAACACCTGCATTTGAGTAGACTACCACGGCAATCACACTCATTTATCCAAAGTACCTGAAGGACTGCAAGCCTAGGCCAACTGTAAATATTGCTCTCCACCTGCCTCAATAAAAAATGAAAACATAATGCTGTTTTCTGTTTGTGCATCACAGTCGTCCAAGATGCAACAAAACATTATCAGAGAAAGGCGATTGGAAATTCTGTTGAAATATTATATCGGATTTGTGAGGACTTGGTCATTGCATTGTGCACTAAAGTTCACTATTAGCGTTTCTAAGTGCGCTTGAACCACCAAACTCACAGCTGGCAGCAGGCAATGTTTACAAGATCGCTTCAAAATTATAATGAGAGATTGATGACAAGAACTGAACTTCGGGTGGACATTTGGCAATGCCTGAGTAAATTATTCTCTCTGAAAATCACCTTTTTCGTGCTGGCTAAATATATGCACAGGTTTCGCCACACACTGAGGTGACAGGGTGCCCAATTCTGCCCCTTAAGAGAGTCCTGCCCTTTTCAAACATGTCATCAGTGGCTTCAGCTGATCTGCAGACCTTGCCCCTAAAGCGATGTCAGTGTGTCAGGGAGGTAACCTACTCACCATTGGGAGAGGTTGCAAAGGTGTATTGCACCTGTTTATTTATTATTCAAACACTTATTCTGCTATTTCCTCATTATTCAAAGCAGATTACATAACACATACACAATTATTAAAACAAAACAATAAAAACATAAATAAAACAAACTGCATAAAACAAACAGTGCATAATACAATGCACTAAATTACAAAGAAGCTGCTCATTTCAGAGAACGTAGGTGAAACAGAGAATACCTGTGCAAATAATTTCTCCTTCAATTGTTTCCTAAAGTGCAAATAGTCACACTCAACACGGAGATTTAAAGGAATCAAAAGTAGCAATATTAAAAAGCGTTTTTTCTTGTTTGTTGCAAGAGGTACTGACTTAAAGAAGGAGTCATTCAAAGAGCTTGGGAAGATGACACATAATGGTACACACCAATTCAATCTTTCCTTTAGACAAAAGTTATCAAGATGAATTGATTTGTGCACCAAAGTCCATAGCTTAAACTGCACACGGGCAGAGATTGGAAGCCAATGCGGGTAACGCAGCAGGGAGTCAGGAGAAAGGATTCCAAGAATTGGAATCTCTTTCTCGGAGATCTGCTCGGATGCCATCTCTTCCCAGATTCACGCCAGTGGGCCTATCCCTCCACAGGGAAAGTTCAGGAGAAAAAGAATTGTTCCTGCTTCGGGAAGATGGCTGGGGTTGAGGTTGGCCAGCCCTGCTGAGAGGAAGGATTCCAGGAGGGAAGACGTCCTATGGGTGCGGAGAGTACTGAAAGACGTTCCTGATGAGAATCTGTCTGAAGGGGCATTTAAGAGAAAGGGTTCAGAGGTGTCAGAGGAGAGACAGCCTGTCTGGGAAGATCCACACAGTCAAAGACTGATCAAGGAAGTCAAAAAGTTTGAGTGAGAAACAGAAGAGAAAGAGAAAGAGACTGAAATACAGAGAAGATTCCAGTACTGGAAAGAGACCTTTGTGGGAAGGAATGTCTGAGATACTGCTTGGATTTTTGTTCTAGTTTAGGATTTGGGTTGATGAGTGCACATGCGCAGAATGGCATTTTCAGATCCGCAAGCGTCTATTTTCCCACTTTCCTGCAGCTGGCATGTGCAAAGCCTCTGATTGAGCACCCGTGCAAGAGAATTAAAGAAAAAACAAAACAAAACAATCTACAATCCTAACAAGTCCTCAATTACAAAGCTACTCAGACTGTGCACCAAAAACAGCTACTGAAAATTACCTCCCTGGATATACAGATGGAACAATATACACACGGGCTTCAGATTTCTATCCAGCTTTTACGTGATTTTCTTACTAGAGGATATTGCTTTTGAGTTTTTTCTCCTCGGTTCAGAATTTTGCTGCTGCACAGCACGATCATGCTTTGCAGTACCGATTCCCATTTCTTCTGTCGAGAGTGTGCTTTCAGGTCACCCTTAACAAATTATTTCATTTCTGTTAATTACCAGTGGACTGTAATGCATTGCTTAGCAATGTAGAAGTCCGTATTCAAAACGAGTTTGAGATTTAGCTGGACAAACTTGTGGGATTTAATATATCCCCCCAAAGACTGACACGGTTTATAGCTGGGTATTTTTAGATGGCTAGAGCAGCCGGATTAAACGGTGCGTGGGTGGCGCTCATGTTCACGTAGGGCAGCTTAGGCCCCAGCAAAGGTCAAAGTGAGTGTGTTGGTTTACCATGTGGAACGTTCTAGTAGTGAGAGGTCCAAGGGGTGGATGTGTTTCTGCTGAGTCAGGCGATGGGTCAGTGCGGTCACATAAGAATGCTTCCCGTGCGGCAAAAAGGGAGATGACCAGGAGATGTTGACCGGTAAGGCCTGTGATTTGGTGACGATTAAAGAACGAGGAGAAAGGTAGCACAACAAGGAGACGTCCTAGGTCTTACAGTTTCCTTAGGAAGGAAGAGAGCCTCTTTGGATGGCCCAGAACAGAGACCCGAAACTTCTATGCACCAGGAGCCAGTGGGAGGATTCTCACGGGCCACCCACTGAATAGTGAACAATGGGAACGAGAACCCATGAAGGAAGGAGCACAGCGTGGAGGTGAGCAGGGACCTGTTTGTCCAGAAAGTTATTCTGGAAGAGTTGTAAATCCTGTGCATTCAGGTATCTGGATTTTGGACTCTTTCTGCTGTGAAGTTTGTTTTGTGCTGGATGAAACCTGGTATTGCTTTCTGTTTGGAGCACAACCTGATGTGTGGACATTGTTTAGGTCTTTAAGATCATGAGAGGTCTTGAACGAGTAGATGTGACTCGGTTATTTACAATTTCGAATAATAGAAGGACTAGGGGGCATTCCATGAAGTTAGCAAGTAGCACATTTAAGACTAATCGGAGAAAATTCTTTTTTACTCAACGCACAATAAAACTCTGGAATTTGTTGCCAGAGGATGTGGTTAGTGCAGTTAGTGTAGCTGGATCCAAAAAAGGTTTGGATAAGTTCTTGGAGGAGAAGTCCATTAACTGCTATTAATCAATTTTACTTAGGGAATAGCCACTGCTATTAATTGCATCAGTAGCATGGGATCTATCTAATGTTTGGGTAATTGCCAGGTTCTTGTGGCTTGGTTTGGCCTCTGTTGGAAACAAGATGCTGGGCTTGATGGACCCTTGGTCTGACCCAGCATGGCAATTTCTTATGTTCTTATGGAAGACAACATCTGCCCAGTCTGGCCTTGAGATTTCACTGCCCTCAGACCACCGGATCCAGAACCTCTTCTCCCCCTACCCTACTGGAGCAAATCCAGTGCTCTCCTGGGCTGCAGAAGTGACACCCCCCAAATGAAGGGAGGGGGAGGGGGTATACAAATAGTGCCCAAACAGGGACCATGGCTGGGAGAGGTTATATGCGCTCCATTGATTTTTGACCATATCATTTTTTGGCAACAGCTGAAATGTACCTTTTTAAGTTGCTCTTGATTTTTTTCAGCAATGGCTGCCTTTCCCTCTGCTGGGGCTGGAAGGAGCACCGCATGGCTGAAGAGCACGCATGTCCCTTGAGGGGGCGGGACCACATTCCCAGCGTCTGATGCTTGATCGTGAATCAGAGACCTCTGCATTTCTAAGCAAGACATTATAGTCTCCCAGTCATTATCAGCGTTACTTTTAATGCGCATTAATGCTGTTTAAATGCAAATTAAATGATGCTAAAACAGGCATTAATCATGCATTAACACAGTGACACACTTTTGTAAATAGGCTCATTTGAGTGGTAATGCGAAGGATAGCAGGTTATCCAGCTATAAATTACCGAAGAATCTTATGCATACTTTGTTTTATTAAAATCTTTAGTTTATCATTTATCGGGCTTGCCAATGTACCGTGTTAAATGTATTTTCTTTTCTAGAGGCCAATGTACAAACGCACCATTCGTGGCCAGCCTGCCGCATTTGCCAGCACTAGAATTCCCTTCCTCCAGAGCCCTGCTGCCGTTTATTCCCCGTGGGCTCTATGCCTTCCTTAAGTTCAGCCCTGCCTGTGCTATTTGTCAGGACTTTTTGACTTATTTTGCCATACAAAGGAGCACCTGTGGGCAGCCGGCACTCTTTTGGACCCAGGCACTGACTGGGTAGGAGCCACCTGGAAGACCACCCCCTTCAGAGGGGCAAGCTTTTGGGAGGGGTTCGTGCGATTTGAGGACAAGGGGGTAGGACAGGAAGCGGGCAGAGCTTCACCAAAGAGGTAGTAAGTTTATATTTTTGGGCCATAAAGTGCATGGGTAAAGAGGTCACTGAGGCCACTGAGGTGGCTGTGAGTGGATCTCTCATGGATCACATGGCCTTTATAAATCCCCAGAGCAGCTTATGTGAACCACGGCTTCCCAGGCCTAGCTGGAAAAATAACCACCCCTCCCTTGGTTATTTTTGTGAAAACAGGTCTGCAGAGCCTTTTTTTTTTTGCATGACCAATATTGCCCAGTAATGAGCTGCTTTGCATGATTTTGCATTACAGCAGCTCATTTCTGGGCAATCTGAGTTACCTTTCACAACCAGTGGACTACATATGGACGTTTACTACTGTGAAGAAAACATTTACATTATTTTTTTTTTTTTTTTTGGGCAAAAGGGGAATTTGCAAAAAATATTGTGCAAAACTGCCATGCTGGCTCTTTTTTTTTTTTGCATGTTTGGGTGTTTTGTGAAATCGTTGGCGCAAAAACTTGTTTTGCCAAAAATGTTTGCTAATCTGGAACATTGGCCTTTGAATAACATAGAAATGACAGCAGAAAAAGGCCAAACGGCCCATCCAGTCTGCCCAGCAAGCTCCCACACTTATCTGAAGCTTGCCTAGTATCATTTTGTCTCCCACCCTATTCCTCCAAGGCAGGATCAAACCCACAGCACTGGGAGCGCTGGAGCCACGGTCTTTCTGGAAACGGGAGGCCATTGAACTGGGAAAAACCTGCTGAAAATGTCCTGAGAGTGGACGTTAAGCCTTAAAGCTGTACTAGTAAATACTACACAGCAATGGAGTTTGTACCAGAAAAATAAATATAATGCACATTGTTGGTTACATGGTAGCAAGTGCGTGATTTACAGAGCGCCACGCACACCAATGTCTGCTCATAATGCACGGAAGCCACGATTGCAACTTTTGCAGCTTGCCAACGGCATGCAAATTAATCAGGTCTGCCTTCCAAAATGTCACCAGCCCTGTGAGCCCCTGCCAGGCTAAGTATCTTTTCCTGAAGCAGCAGAAAAAAAAAAATACGGTTTTCTCCCCCTGATTCCTGCAGGGTTCCTGGGAGTTTGCGATTCACGTTGAGAAAGCTGCATATAGAAACCCTTTGGGGATGTATATTAATGAAGACTTTTTCTCACTCCAGAGCTGCCTCTCTCTTGGAGTGCAAAAGCTACGTTCTTGTTCCTTTTCATTTCTCATAATTAACCCTCTCAGAACTAACGTCAGAGGTGGCACGCGTGAAAAGCTATACAGGCGGCATGGCGGATCTCTCTTTGGATCTCCTTTTTTTTTTCTTATGTTTAAAGAAGAAAGCTCCCCCCCCCCCCCCCCCCCGAGTCTTATCGAGATGCCTGTCTTGTCCGCCGCACGGGAAACCCTGCCGGGGAGTGGGGATGATTAGAACATTTCCAGACTTCCCCGCTGCTGCTCCCGCCAACCTATTTCGGCTCTCAACCGGCCACATGCCTCGCAAATCCGTGCCATTCTCTCGGTGGCCTTCCCTCTGCGGCAACACCCCCGCCTCTTCACCTGGGCCCAGATTCTGAAGCGCGCGCCCCCTGCAGCGCGTACTCCCGCAGGGCCCCGAAGCCAAGGGGGCCTCCCGCGGAGAGCCACGCTGGGAAGCAAAAGATGAAGCCGGCGTGATTTATTTTCCTCCTTCCTAACCCCAGGCCAGTTTGTGGAAACACTCAGAACCATGATAGCTGATTACACCAAACAGCCTGTAAGAAACACTTAGTATCTGCTGTTGAACAGAAAAGAAATACCCTGGTAAATCCCTGTCTGTAACTGTTTGACGTGCAAAAAAAAAAAAAAAAACATGGTTAGGCCTCATGGATGGCATTAGACATTGATGAGCAAAGTAGTTGTCAGTTTCTACCTCCTTCTCCTAGCTGGCTGAGGAAATAATTCATTCAGGGCCCAGGCTTCGGAGATCAAGAGACCATGTAAAGGCAATTAAAACCCCCTTTGACTTAAGATAATCGTTTCCCTCAAACGTGCCAGGGGTCCCCCTCCGGACTCACTTTCCGTGAGCCCTTTCAGTGGAGAAAGGGGGACGGGGGGGGGGGGGGGGTGCACAGAGGCTTAAGGAGCCCTCCTGATAACCCGTTCTACTAAACGGTGCAGCCTTGTGGGTTAAACTGGCCAAAATCCCGGGTCATCCAGGCATGGTAAGGGGGGGAAGCGGCCGTTAGACCCGGGCTGGATGGAGATGGGTGCCCAGAAATAAGAAGCCACTCCGGCTGGCTTGCAGCAGCTCAGAGGTCCACCAGAAGTGACCGGGACCACGACAATGCAGAGGTGCAGGGGGGAGAATTGACTTCAAGCAATCTCCATTGGATGTAAACAGACTGTTCCTCCTTTGTAAATAATTGTCAGCTAATCTACCTCCGAATAAAGAAATCACCCTTGGGAACAACCAGCACTTGTGTGGCTGTTTATTTGGAGGAAAAAGCCGCTGACTGAAGGCGCTGTATATCCTTGCCCTCCCTGGTCGGCTTTTAAGTTTATACCCCCCTAGGGAGCAGGGCACACTGCCAGCACATAGGATGCACTAGCTGCATGGAGATCCCTTTTTCGCTTTGTCCTGCTGGACTCTTCTTCTGCAAAGAAGCCCGCCGGGAAACCTGAAAGGCCTAGCAAAGAAAAGCCGCCGTGTGTAAGGACAACAAGGCCTCCGTGCTCATATTCCAAGGAAAGCGGGCAGTGCGGCACCATCGAAACCGACTCGCTGCATGCAGTACTGCAACCGGAGGACCATTTTCCGAGGCTTCCACACTTCACAAGTAATAATAACTACAGGCAAATAGTGCATGAACTCACGTTTTATTAGTTGGAAAAACAAGTATATATAGTCACAGATGAGTCCGCCAGCAATGGCATGCAAAGGTAAAAATGCATTAAATTAACTATTTCTACTTTTCTTTTTAAAATTGCAGATACTGAACCAATTGCTAATTGTTCACATTATTAACTAAGCTACGGTCCTCTTTGGCCTGGGCAACAGATGAAAGCCTAGACCAGAGCTGCCGTTACAATTAATTTGCTACGTGCTAAGTCTCTTTTTTGTCTTGTTGAAAGAAATTATATATATATATCTATATATTTTTATCATCCAAGCTTTCCAGCTAAAAGTTCTGCATTAGACAATTAAGCACTTGTGTTGAATTTCTGCACAAAGACAGGATAGCACGAATTTATTATTTATACTGCATGGAAACAGAGAACCCAGACTTCACAGCATCTCGTGAACCTGTTGTCATTAGCGTTAGAGCAGCAGCATAAGATAATTTAATGAAGTTCAGTGGTTTAACGTCCGTAGATGTGCTCCATTCAATTGCTATTCTTCACACGTACTGGTGAAGACTGGATGATAGCTTTTCACCGCTGCTTGGTTGACTTCTCTCATTCGCACACACTCAATGTAATGGCAATATTGATCCAGAAAAGATATTTTTTTTTTTTTTCGAGACACATTAAAAAAAAGGTCATTTCAATTGGCCTAATACAACAGGTCTGTTGTACCGGCAGAGAATTTCGTCACTGAAATAAAAAGCAGTGTGGTAATAAGTTGAGAATACTCTATCCTTCTGTCATGGGTGGTCCAACAACACTGCAGATGCAAGCAAGGCCTCCTCTAGAGAAGGCTCAGACCATTACTTTCAATGCAGCAAGAGTCACAATTTCAAGTAGGGCAGTTACTGCCCTTAACAGAACGCATGGGAGTAACCTGCACAGAGCGGCAGTTACTGCCCTTAACAGAAGGCATGGGGGTAACCTGCACAGAGCGGCAGTTACTACCCTTAACAGAAACATGGGGGTAACCTGCACGGAGCGGCAGTTACTACCCTTAACAGAAGGCATGGGGGTAACCTGCACAGAGCAGCAGTTACTACCCTTAACAGAAGGCATGGGGGTAACCTGCACAGAGCGGCAGTTACTACCCTTAACAGAAACATGGGGGTAACCTGCACAGAGCAGCAGTTACTACCCTTAACAGAAGGCATGGGGGTAACCTGCACAGAGCGGCAGTTACTACCCTTAACAGAACGCATGGGGGTAACCTGCACAGAGCGGCAGTTACTACCCTTAACAGAACGCATGGGGGTAACCTGCACAGAGCGGCAGTTACTACCCTTAACAGAACGCATGGGGGTAACCTGCACAGAGCGGCAGTTACTGCCCTTAACAGAAGGCATGGGGGTAACCTGCACAGAGCGGCAGTTACTACCCTTAACAGAAACATGGGGGTAACCTGCACAGAGCGGCAGTTACTACCCTTAACAGAATCATGGGGGTAACCTGCACAGAGCGGCAGTTACTACCCTTAACAGAAACATGGGGGTAACCTGCACAGAGCGGCAGTTACTGCCCTTAACAGAATCATGGGGGTAACCTGCACAGAGCGGCAGTTACTAACCTTAACAGAAGGCATGGGGGGTAACCTGCACAGAGCGGCAGTTACTACCCTTAACAGAACGCATGGGGGTAACCTGCACAGAGCGGCAGTTACTGCCCTTAACAGAAGGCATGGGGGTAACCTGCACAGAGCGGCAGTTACTACCCTTAACAGAAACATGGGGGTAACCTGCACAGAGCGGCAGTTACTACCCTTAACAGAATCATGGGGGTAACCTGCACAGAGCGGCAGTTACTACCCTTAACAGAAGGCATGGGGGGTAACCTGCACAGAGCAGCAGTTACTACCCTTAACAGAAACATGGGGGTAACCTGCACAGAGCGGCAGTTACTACCCTTAACAGAAGGCATGGGGGTAACCTGCACGGAGCGGCAGTTACTGCCCTTAACAGACACATGGGGGTAACCTGCACAGAGCGGCAGTTACTGCCCTTAACAGAAGGCATGGGGGTAACCTGCACAGAGCAGCAGTTACTACCCTTAACAGAAGGCATGGGGGTAACCTGCACGGAGCGGCAGTTACTACCCTTAACAGACACATGGGGGGTAACCTGCAGGGAGCGGCAGTTACTACCATAAGCAAATTGCTTAGGAGACAGGCTGGGCCCTCTGGTCTTTATCCGCTGCCATTACCATGTCCTATGTTCCTATGAAATAATTTTGCGCTGGAATTCCGCCTCGGCAGGGTGGCGTCCGGGCCCTGTCTCCCTCTCCGGGACATTGACCTCTCTTTTTACTAAAATGTGTGATTCTGAACGTTACCTAATTCACGGACTCCGAAGATGTGACACTGCTTCGGTTTCCATGGCGACAGCTCGGGGAAACCACATTAATTATTCAAGAGGCCTGTGCCATTCTCCCCGCGCACCATGGAGAATGCCGGGAAACGCAGGATTGTCGGAAAAAAAAGAAATGGGAGCGTTGTTTACGGACCAGACGGCTGCCTTTGAAATGCCACCGTTGTCTCCTTCTAGCACTGGGGGGACACTTAACACGACCATTTCAGCCAATGTTATTGCAGAGAAACAGTGCCGTCTGCAAATTAAACACCGGGAAAGGACCTGTTCCTCAGTTTGGTGAATACCTTCTCCGACAGCCACTGTCTTGCATCCCAATAAAATCCAATGCCAGTCAGAGAGAAAAAAAAAACCCCAAACAAACACATATACATGGCAGTGTTTCCAAATTTAGCAAAGGGTTTTCAGAAACCTCCTCTGTAGTTTTAAACTGCTAAGACCTAATCTGGTTAATTATGTTGTTAAGCATTAGCAGTGACAATGCGTTCCGCTCTGCGTTCTTAATAATCAAAAATCCCTGCAACACGCCACTCGTCAAGCGTAATCTCCTATCACGCCATTTCACAGGGCGAGGGGCATCTTCGACTCTAGGAACATGTGTAAAAATTGTTTTTTTTCTATCTTAGCTGCAATTTTGGTGTCAATCATATCCCGGAGCCAGAAAAGGCTGCACAACAGGGATTAATACCGAAGACAGGACAGAAAAACCATCAACTATCTTAGCAGCACGCCGGCGAGCTTGCCTGCACTTTTCAGATACAGGGGCCTTCTTTCAAACTGGTTTTAAACAGGAAGGCTTAAAAGCTACGTTTATTATGAACTTCCAGCTTCTAAAGCCTCTGCTACGATTTCATTTTTAGTTTGCTTGATTTCGGCCTCAAATTTTCACAGACCACGTAATGAGTCTCTTCCTTGCGGAAAAGAAACGACACAAAAAAAAAAGTAGAGCGTGGATTAATATATTACTTTTTTTTTTTTGTCTTTTGCCTTAATCTGTTCGGAATTCCTATGATCCAGAAGGAATGCTCAGGAGGAACTGCCTAGGCCTCTCTCCCCGCTGAGATTCATCGTGCACGCCTTCCCTCTGACGGCTAAGAGAGAGGAACGTGCACAGGCCCAGGGCCATGTTTATCATCCCAGCCCCTAGAAGTAGGAAGGGCTTTATGTATGAAAGGGGCCGGTTCTTCCATTAGGTCAACGGGGCAGTCAACTAGGGTGCCACAACGTTGGGAGGGTGGCAACAACCTCCAAGAGGGTGCCAACCCCACTTTTAAGGAGTGGCACCACAAGCGAGAAGGGTGAAGGTGGAGATAGAGAGGAGGCAGAATAGATGGGAGAATTGTGCAGGCAGGGTGCTGGGCAGATAAAGAGCTTGAGTGTTTATCCTTGTACTGACTATTTTGCTAAGAGAACAGTGTTGAGTGAAGTGTCTCAAGAACCATCAGTATGAGGACCGGTTCTGTTCAGTGTATTCGTGTGCGATATCGCGGAGGGGTTAGAAGGGAAAATGTGTCTTTTTTTTCCGGATGATGCTAAGGTCTGCAGCAGAGTGGGCATATGCCTGAAGGAGTGAATGAAAAGGGATTTAAGAAAGGTTGAAGAGTGGTCAAAGATTTGGCAGCTGGGATGCAATGTCAAGAAGTGCAGAGTCGTGCACCTGGGGTGCGAAAATCCGAAAGAGCTTTATGTGATGGGTGGTGAAAGAATAAGGTGCACGGACTGGGAGAAGGACCTTGATGAGACAGTGACTGATGATCTGAAGACAGCGACACAATGTGACAAGGCGATAGCTAAAGCCAGAAGAATGCTGGGCTGCACAGAGAGAGGAATAACCAGCAAGAAAAGGGAAGTGATGGTCCCCTTGTACAGGTCCTTGGTGAGGCCTCACCTGGAGTGCTGTGTTCAGTTCTGGAGACCGTATCTCCGAAGAGACAGAGACAGGATGGAAATGGTCCAGAGGAAGGTGACCAAACTGGTGTAGGGTCTCCATCAGAAGACTTACGAGGAGAGGCTGAAGGATCTAAATATGTATACCCTGGAGGAGAGGAGGTGCAGGGGAAATATGATACAGATACCTGAAAAGTATTAATGATGCACAAACATCTAGGAAACTGTGCAGCTAGGGGGGGTCAGGATATGAAACTCCAGGGGGGGATGAGCCAGAGCCAACATCAGGAAATATTTCTTCACAGAGGGTGGTAGATGCCTGGACTACTCTCCTGAAGAGGTGGTAAAGATTAGAGCAGTAAATGAATTCAAAAGGGCATGGGATCAACACTGCGTACGCCTAAAGGTTTTGATGTTGGAAATGGGGTTTTCTATGTTTTACGTTAGTTGTAACATTTCTGCAAAGGAGTATCCTGCATGAAGTGCCAGTCACCACCCTTAACAGAACAGGTGGGGAGCACCTGCATGGAGCGGCATTTACTATCCTTAACAGAATACCTGGGGGTAACCTGCATAGAGCAGCAGTTACAGCCATAAGCCACTTGCAGGGCAGACAGGATGGATGTCTGCTGTCATTACTATGTTGTTATGTTTATTTTTGTGTAGGTTTTTTGTTCACTGCATTGATGTGTTTTTAATGACTTTGCAACTCATCAAGGAATGCAGTAAAAGTGCTGGGCAGCTGACGGTCTGGTGGAGGGAGAGAGAGAGAGAGAAGATTCTGGTCAGGTAGGGGTGCAGACGGGGGGGGGGGGGCAAAACGCTTTGGATAGTGCTGCTGTGCCGAGCAGGGCATGAAGGGGAGAAAGGAAGATGCAGAGGAGATCACTCGGAACAAATCTCAGATATTTCTAAAAGTGCACAAAAAATTGAATGGTTTCAGCTGCCAAATACATTAGATTTAATCCCATGCTTAGGGCAGGTTCACAGCAAGCAAAACCGTATGCATATCGAACGCATCAAAAGGAACTGCACGATCTCCCCCTTTTTATTCTCTAGCCTCCTTTTACTTTCTAGCAATACATATTTTTCCTTTTTGGAATTTGTTGCTAATTTTATTACCATACTTCATTCCGGGTTTACGTATTTACATTTTTTTTGCATACAGGTGCATTTTGCCCGTTTCTCCGTTTTAGGCACTTTTCGGAAATGTTTCACACGCAGCGCTCCCAGGTTCAAGATTCGGCGGCAAGAGTTAGCAAAAGGCTGTGGGAGGAGATCTGTCAAAATTCTCGCTCTCTCAACAATGTGGCAGCCGCATCATTTTGCATACATTTGCATATCAATTAATGTCCATTATAATTTTCTTTTACAAAAATGAAGTCTTTTTCTGATATTCCTGTGTCCAGTTAATTTATTTGGTTCTTTTTTTTTGGGGGGGGGGGAAGGCAACAATGGCAAAAGAATCTCAGGCAGGATGGGTAGAAGGATAGAGGATGGAGAGGGGGAAAAAGGGAAATCGGAGATGAGAGGGAAAGGGAACGAGTGGAGAGGAATGGGGATCAAGGAGGGAAGGGAGGGAGAGGAGGGGGGCTGATTCACTCCCATCCTTCCACTCTTCTGTTACCCTTCTTCACAGCCTGTCCGATCGTTCGCCCTCCCATCCCTCTCTGGATCCTCTCTTTCTCCTCACTCACTGTCTTGCCCCCGTCCCCTTACCTCTACATCTTTCCCTGCTCCTCCTCCCCTCATTCACTCTCCCTCCCCGCACTCCCTCTGATCCCTTCATTTACTCTTGCCCCATCTCATTATTCACTGTCCCTCCTTACACACTCCCTTCAATTCCCTCAATCAAGTCCTGCCCCCATCCCCCCTGCTCCACTCCCTCCCCTGGATCTTTGCCCCCCCCCACCCCCACCCCCTCTTCTACCCCAACTCATCCCTTCACTTACCTCTAGTCAAGCCCACCAGCTTTTCTATTCAACCCCCAATCCCCTTCCTGAGGACTTCACAACCCCCCTCTCCCCGCCCCCCACCATTCCTCTGTTGATCGGTGTACACGTTGCTGACAGAGAGGGAATCCCGCTGTGTATGTGTCTGTACAGAGCTTTTTTTCCAGGGGGCACTTTTTCCCTCTACCTGCTTGATTTGCCCGATGGTCTCTCCAAAAACAAACAAACAAAAAAAAAACAAGATGGAGGGAATCTGATACAGAAAACTTTATTGGCATGACAATTTGTATTCTGCCGCAAAAGTAATTCATAAGTAGGTTAAAATAAAAGCAAAATTATATATATATATATATATATATATATTACACATAATGCTAATAACCATAAGACAAAATTACAGTATACAGAGAGAACGCTAACAAAGAACTCCTGTGTTCTGGTGCTGGTCCATATTATCCCTGGCCAGATTACATTTCCCAGGTTTATCTTGGATTTATCCTGCTCATTCTTTTGTGGAAATTTGCATCTCTGCTCTTTGTATGTTGGCACATCTTAGGAGGAGATGCATTTCTGTTTCTGTTTCTCTGCTGTTGCATTACATACAGAGTCTGGCTTCTTGAGGTTTCCAGTTTTGGCTGCAAAATTTTACTGCTAGTTTGGTGAGGCTCTGTCTGTGTTCTGCTTTTGTGTCCAAAGTGAGGTATCCTGGTAGTTTACAGGTTCTGTGAAATTCAATAGCAATTGAACAGAACAAAATCACAGTGAAAACGAAGAGATCATCATGTTTTCACTTGCCTCTACAAAAATTTGAAAAAACATCAAAAGGTGTTTTTTAACCTACGATAGAAAAATTGTAGGCATATTTATATTAATGCCTGTTTAAATTCCCGAGATTTTTCCCTTCTTAAACATTTGTTTGGAAATATATTCATACACACATAAGAAAACTGCTTGCTAAATTTTGACAGTGAACTTTTTCTGTTCTAGTAGTGGAATGTACAATCATCCAGCTGTTTTCCAACCTGCATTTCCCAACAGGAAGTGTGCTGGTGTT